>NC_056747.1:370150773-370338083 GCF_019279795.1 Protopterus annectens | reverse complement strand
ATGTTTTGAAAACCCTTTAAGTTATTTTTTTTGGCACTATCTATTACAGGTTTTAAAAAATCCCAAATTTTTTACTTTTGAACCTTTAAAGTTTAAACCATTTTTTCCCTATTTTTTTCGGGTTAAATTGTCCCTTTGTTATAAAGAATTTAAAGGGTATTGGTTTAATATTTTGATTATAATGTAAAATTTGAAAAACATGTGTGGATTTATGAGTAATTGGGGTTTTTAATACAGGTTATAAAGTTTTTTATCCCAATTTATTTGATTTTTTAGAAAATGGAGAAAACCCTTTAAATTTTTGAAAATTTTTAAATTTCGCTTGTGATTGGTTAACACTTTTTTTTTAAATGTTCGAAAATTCTTTTGGGCTGATGAATGCAATTAAAACATTACAATTTGGATTTTTATTTAAAAATTTGGTTTCATGATTAAATTTGTTTTTTTAAAACAAATTTCGCTTTTTAATTATTTGCTATGGGAAGGAGCGTTTCAGAATCAATTGTTTTATTTAATTGAATTTTTTTAAAATTCCTATGAACCTTAAAAAAGGGGGGTTTAAAAATGATTTTTTGGATTTTTTAGACATTTTTGTAAAGTTTTTTAATTACAACCCTAAGGTAAAAATTTGGTTTGGTTTTTGTTTTGGTAACTTATTCAAAAGCTTGAAAAATAAGTAGTCGAATTTCTTGGTGAATTTGTCACCACTATTTTTATAGAACTGGCAAAAAATTAATATTGCTATATCATTAATTTTATACTGCATTTATAATACAATATATCAGCTCCTTGGGGAATTGTGTTTATACATCTTTTGGGATCTTGTTTTTACTGTATATATATATATATATATATGTGTGTGTGTATATATATATATATATATATATATATATTTATTTTGTGTGTGTATTTTATATATATATATATATATATATTTATATATTGTTTTTTATATATATATATATATATATTTGTGTGTGTGTTTATATATATATATATATTTTTTTTTTTTTGTGTGTGTATATATATATATATATTTTTGTGTGTGTGTTTTATATATATATATATATTTTTTGTGTGTGTGTATATATATATATATATATATATTTTATTTATATATATATTATGTGTGTGTGTGTTATATATATATATATATATATATATATATATATATTTTTGTTTTATATATATTATATATATGTGTGTGTTTTTATTTTATATATTATATATATATTTTTGTGTGTTTTTTATATATATATATATATATATATATTTGTTGTGATATATATATATATATATATATATATATATTTATGTGTTTTATATATATTATATAATATTTTTTTATTATATGTGTGTGTGGTTATATATATATATATATATATATATATTTTTATTTTATATTTTTGTGTTTTTTATATATATATATGTGTGTGTTTTATAATATATATATATTTTTTTGTGGGTTTTTTTTGTGTGTTTATATATATATATATATATATATGTGTGTGGGTTTTTTTGTGTGTTTATATATTTTATTAATTTTATATATAAATTGGTTATAATATTTAATAAATTTATTATATATATAATTTTTTTTAAGGGAAATTTTAAATATATGGTTTGGGTATATATAATTTTTGTGTATATAATAAATTATATATATATATATAATGTTTGTGAAATTTTGGTTTTTGTTAAAAATTTTATAAAAATTTTTTTTGGGGTGGTGTGTATATATATATATATATAAATTTGGTGGTGTGTAAATTTAATAATAATATTTGGGGGGTATAAAATTATATATATTTTTGGGGGTTTGGGGGTGGGAAAAAAATATATATTGTGTGTTTTTTATATATAATAATTTTGTGTGTGGGTTTTATAATAATTTGGTGGTGTTGTGGTTAATTATATATATATTTTGTGGGTTGTTTTTTATATTTTTGTGTGTGTTTTTATTATAATTTTAATATATTATTTTATATATTTGGTGTATATATATATATATATTGTTGTGTGTTTTTTTATTTGTGTTTTTAAATTGTTTGGGTGTATATATATATATTTTTTTTTAATATATTTTGTGTGGTTTATTATATTGGGGTGTGTGTATATATATATATTTTTTTTATTTTTTTTATATATATATATATAATTTTTTTTTGGGGGTTTTATATATTTTTATATTGGGAAAAAATTAAATTAATGTTTTGGGGTTTTTTTTATAATTTGGTTTGGGTTTTTTTTAAAAAATTTAAATATATTTAAAATTTTAAAGGGGTGAAAAAAAAGGTTTGGGTGAAATAATTTTAAAATTTATTTTTTGGGTTGTGAAAAATTTTTTAAAAAATTTGTGTTTAGGTTTAAATTTTTAATAAATTTGGTTTATTTTTTTATTTAAAGGGGAAAATGGGGTTTTTGGGAAAAATTAATTTTATTTTATTGTTCCTTTTTTGGGGAAAAAATTAATATTTTTTGTGTTAATTTTAATTTTGAAAGGGGGTTTTTTATTATTGTTTTTTATTTAAATGGGTTATATTAATAATATATTAAAATAATTGGTTGTGTATTTTTTTTTTTATAAAAAATTTTTGAATAAATTTTTATTAAAATTTTAAATTTAATTTTTATTTGTTGGTTTGAAAATTTTATATTAAAACAACCTGGGTTTATGTGGGCCCCCCTTTCCTGGGCCTTTTAGTTTCAGGGGTTTTTGCCATTCGAACGAACTCCCCTATATTTAAAATTTTAAAACAAAAGGCAAAACTTTCGCAAGGGTCTTTAAATTCCCTTTTTTAAATTGGCCATTCTGGCCCGGGGGCCTCTTTTTGAGGCCCCTTTTTTTTCCCCCAATCTTATTTCCTTACCTGGCAATTTTTCCCGTTTTGCATAAATTTTTTTTTTCCCTTTTTAAGGAAATAGTTTATGAAAGTTTTTCCTCCCCCCCGAAGGTTTTTTTCCCCGAAATTTTTATTGGGGTTTTTGGGCCTTTTTAAAAATTGGGTTTTTGTTTTATCATTTTAATTAATTTTATCCCAAAAACCACCCCAAATTTTAAAATGCTCCTTTTTTCTTCCTTTTCCTTAGTATCAGCGGGCCCCCCGGTTTTTTGATTGGCATTTTTATTTTTAAGTCTGGTTCCCAACTTTCAATTTTAAATTTTGGTTCCCCCAAAGAAACCAACTGGAGACGACAATTTTCGTGGGCCAAGCGGCCCCTTTTAAAATGTCCCCATTAAAAATTTTTTTTCCATTCGAAATACCTTTTTAACTTTTAAAAGGTTTTTTTTGGTTTTTTCTTCATTTATTTGGGTTTTTTTGGCCCCCCCCTCTAAAAGGGGGGGGGGGGGGGGGGGGGGGGGGGTTTTGCTCCACCAAAAGTATTTTGTATTTTTTTTTTTTTTTTTTTTTTTTTTTTTTTTTTTTTTTTTTTTAACGGGGGGGCCCTTTTTTTCCTGGGGTTTTTTTTTCTTCCACCCCAAAAAAGGGGGGAAATTTTTTTTGGGGGGAAAAACTCCCTTTAAAAAATTTTTTTTTTTTTATCCCAAAGTTCATTCTAGCTGTATTCACATATATAACCTCCCAGACCACCCCAGGTGAGTTGGCTTGCCTGTCATTTCTCCCTTTCCCTGCCTGTCCATTAGTAGCCTGAGCAGATTCTTGTGCCTACATCATGGTTTATTCAGATGTGAAAGCCAGTTTTAAATGAGGATTGTTTATTTCAGTGCTGTAGATCCCATCTGTTCACATTGAATATTTGGATATTCACCATAAAGTAAATCCAACCTGCAGACTGACATCTTTCCCAAGTGCTCAAGCGGCTTCCCTTCTTCCACAATGCATCTGTTTTCACGTCTTCCTCAGAGTTCATTTGCCACTTAAGCGAACATGACAATCTCCAGCACTCATAAGTGATTTAAATATTGTATCCGATGTTATCCAAGTAATCATTCATCACGATAGGGTCTTTGATCCGTTATCTAATCTGAGCCGGCAAAATACTACAGATGGATCCAAGACTCTAGTGCCTTCCTTTTCCATGATGTCCTGCCACCCTCTGACCCCCAAGTCTTATTTGCCGTGTATCCTGTGCAGATGTTTCCAGTGACTTTAGCTAGTTAAATTTTTTTTTTTTTTTTTTTTCTCTTAGTTTTAGGTAGTTTTCTGGTGTAGTGTTTAGTATAGTTATTATTGTAGTTTTGTAGTTATTACCTCCCATGCCGTAGCTGAGGTTTTGTTTTCCTAGTTAAATTTAGTGTATCTGGGGTTTTGGTACCCTTTTTTCTAGTAGAAATTAGGGCTGTGTTAGTTGTTGGTAGTTCTAGTTTAGTTTATGTAATTGGTTAGGCTACGGCTGATAAACCAGCCAATTTTAAGAAGTGCTCCTTATGTTGTGTCTTTCGGCTTTTCCCGGTTAGGAGTCGCCACAGCGGAACTCCGGTCCGCTAATGATTGGCATTTGATTTTTACGTGCCGAGTTGCTGGCTCTGGCGCACAACTTTCAATGAAGGTACGCCCATTCACGCACGTTTCCACACAGAAGACGCTGTAGCTGAGAATCGAACGGGACAACGTCTTGCTGTGAGGCGACACCACCACCGCAGCACCACTACCGTGGACATTAAGAAGTGCTCCTTATGCAGTTGGAAAATGCCTCATTCCGATGTGTACGAGAAGTACGTATATTGCTTGGGCGCTCCACACCTGGAGGTTGAATGAGTCCTTTGTGCTGCATTTAACCCAAGGGCCTTGGCAGAGCGCCGCAACAAGCTTTTGCTAAAGGGTTTGACCCGGGGGGGGGGCTACCCCCCCCCCCCACAAAGGCTTCCTCTTCCACTCCGAAGAGGAAGACCCCTTCTCTCGAGCCAGCTCCCTCAAAGAAACCGTGGCTGTCTGATCCCAAGTCTCCAGATCCAACTCCAGCCTGGTCCATCTCGGATCTGAGGTCTTCAGTGCCAAGATCCACAGAGCAGTCTCCCGGATCTGACCAGTTCGTCTGATCCATCTGTTGTCTCAGGCAGTCTGATCCGATTATAGTCTTTGAGGAGGAGGTTGTTCCTTCTACATCTAAACAGACCCAGTTGACTTGGAGACATTGGAGCTGATCCCCAGCACATGGCAGGAGTTCAGAGAGATCTCCCTCCAAGTCTACCCACTCTTGATGTTCATCGTGTTTCACTGTTGCAGTTATTACACTTGGGTTATCCTGCTGGCAGGCTACCCGCAGTCAGCCTGAATTCCAAAGTTTTGGTCCGGCATCGGTTGCAGTCGCCTCTTCCCTGACGTCGGTGCGCCAGGGGTATAAAAGATGCAGCCGATGCCATTTTCTTCAGTCTTTCTTGCCGCGCAATGCCCGAAGCAAAAGCAGTTCGCAAGTGCCGGGCCCGAAGTAAAAGCAGTTCGCAAGTGCCGGTTGGCCGACTCCTGAGATTTTCGAAATTGAATTTCAGATTCAAAGTCTTCTATAAAGCTAAGTACCCCGTTGGGGAAAATTTTTTTTCTTGCTCCAGACCGATGTCAGAAAAAGTTAACTATTGTATTTCTTGTGGGAAGCAAATACCTCATAAGGATTTTCATTCTTACTGTATTCCTTGCATAGGCCCTGACCATGACGTTGCTAGTTGTCGGTTTTGTGCTAGATTTAACCAACGCATTAAGCGTCGGTACAATTTTGCTTTTCATTACTTTGGCCGAAGGTTTAACTACGTAATGCTGTCGGAACAGCCGACGACCGGAGTTCATAAAAAGCGCAAGGAAAAAGAAAAGGACAGGCATCCGAGGTCCAAAACCGACTACGAAGCCTCTTCTAGGCCAGTCGCTGGTTCTCAGTGAGGTGCTTTCGCAGCCCCTGACACCCGCTACCTCAGAGCCACAGGCCACCTCCGACTCCCACGTGGAGGCAACTAGGCCTCTTGATACTCAAGGTATTGGGCCTTCGGAAACTAATCCCTCAGATGGGTCTGGAGCCGCTGAGCAGGCATCGGCTTCTGAGGTTGTTTTCAGACCTACACAGCTTGATATCAAGCCAACTTCAGCATCAAAGACAAAGACTAAAACAGTTTTAAAGACAAGGAAACAAGTACATCATTCTCCAGGACAGACTTCCATGCCTAAGAAACAGATGCTCAAAATGGCCGAAGACCGTAGTATTTTGATCAGGGGTTCCCACCCCCTGTTTAGATGCCTAGGCAAGACACTGAATATGATTCCTCTGATCAGGTTTCCATTTCCTCTAACTCCTCTTCAGAACAGGGGTACTCTATTCCTCCCTATGAGGATTCTGATGCTGAAGAATCTATTCCTTCAGCTTCTCTTCCTGAGGATTACTCATTTGGGGAAACCCTGCATACCATGAGGGAGCATTTCCACTGGGAGAGCCAAGATTATTCAGATTCTAAGAAAAGGCTCAGAGACTTTCTTTTACTACCTCAGCACAGACCTCTTGCTATTCCTCCTGTTCTAGACGTTGTAGATGTATTTTCAGAGTCCGGCCTGTCTCCCGACTCCTTACCTCCTGCACTTGTTAAGCCAGACAGATACTACAGGGTTCCAGATTCTCATAAATTTCTATATAAAAACCTTGCTGCTGACCCAGAAACTATTTCTCAGGGTCCCAAATGGGTCAAGGCTGTTACTGCAAAAAACCCTGTCCACTCAGATAGAGATTCTAGGGCACTGGGCAGATGGGGGAAAAAAGTTTACACTTCTGCTACCTTGGCTGTAAGGGCTTTAAATTGTTAGTTTCATATACTTGAATATCAGCAATACATAATGTCTGTTAAAACAAAAAATGTTGACAAATTCTGAAAGTTCTGAGAACAAGGAATTGCAGGATTTATTTCATGCAGCTGAACAAGTGGGAAAGCATACTTTGCAATGTGGTTAATTCACTGGAGGCCTCTTGTAGGGCCACTGTAACAGGTTCTGTCATTAGAAGGCATGCTTGGTTAAAGGAACAGACTCTGCCTGATCATGTTAAAGCAAAATTATTGGATGCTCCATTACAGCATGATACTTTGTTTGGTGTCAAGGCAAAAGAGGTGTTGAAGAAAATGGAGGATAAAGCTAAATCTATGCAGACAGTGAAGGATTTCTTACAGGTACAGCCACCCAGATTTAGCAGGAACTGGCCTTCTAAGAATTGGTCCTTTCCCATGTCAGACAGGCCACAAAGAGGCAGATACAGACGCCCTAGAGGCAGACAACAGCCCCAGGGGTCATACAGGCCCAAACAGTGGGGTGCTTCTACCTCCAAAAGCGGAGAAGACAAATCACAGCCATATAGGAAACAGTCCCAATGACTTCCTTCTGCCAATGCCAAGCATTTATCTTTTGGCAGCACCCTTAGGGGGAAAGCTAGCACTTTTTTCACAAAATTGGCACATGATCATCCAGGACAAATGGGTCTTAAATATAGTCTCTCAGGGCTACAGGTTCCACTTTCACACCCTTCCAAAGGTAAAAGGTATGCCAGACCTGCCACACAGTCGATGGGTAGAGGCACAAAACCAAGTTTCATATCTCATGGACATGAGGGCTATTCAGCCAATGCCACAAGAGCAGGGACAAGGATTTTACTCAAGACTTTTCTTAGTACCAAGAAAGGACAAAGCATGGAGACCAATTCTGGACCTGTCTATTCTAAATACTTTTCTGGACGTTCCGAAATTCAAAATGTTGACTCTGCAGCAGTTTCTGCCCATGCTGGGCAAGAAGGCTTGGCTTGTAACTTTGGACCTCAGAGGCATACCTGCATGTCCCAATCAGACAGTCTTGCAGAAGATACCTCAGATTCATAGCTGGCTCAATGCACTACCAATTCTCTGCACTGCCCTTTGGCTTATCTACTGCGCCCAGGGTCTTCACAAAATGCCTGGCACTAGTAATTGCATTTTGCAAACAAAGAGGAATTAAAATATATCCCTACTTGGACGACTGCCTTATTCAAGCAGAGACCAAAGACATTCTACTAAAGCATCTGGCGTTTGTAAAAAGATTACTAATTTGCCTAGGGTACACAGTAAACAAAAAGAAATCAAAACTAGTATCCTCTCAAGAGATAATATTCCTGGGTGCAAGCTTAAATACAACTGCCCAGATGGCTTATCTCACGCCAGACAAACAAAGGCAACTGACTTCTTACTTCGAAAGCATGGCAACAAAGTCCCAGTTATTTGCAAGAAAAATTCTGCAGGCTTTGGGCTACATGGCCTCCTGCATTCTGCTAATTCCATATGCAAGACTGCATATGAGGAAACTACAGTGGTACCTAAAAAGTGTTTGGACTCAACATTGCCAGAGCCTGGAATCATTAACTTCACTCATTCCCTGCCTGCAACAGGAGTTTCTGTGGTGGGCACAGGCCTGTCACCACAACAAGGGACATCCATTCACTTTACCCACAGCCAGGCAAACACCAAAAACAGATGCGTCAGATTATGCCTGGGGGCCCACATGGCAGGAAAATGTATTCAGGGCACATGGCCCCCAAGCCAAAGGCATGTACACATCAATCAAAAAGAGATGCTAGCTGTACAAAATGCCCTGACAGCCTTCAAGGACCTACTTCATCCAGGACAGCTGCTGATAGACGGACAACACCACAGTCATGTGGTACAGAAACAAGCAGGGGGGCACACATTCCTACCTCCTCTGCAGACAAGCCATGATTTTGTGGAACACAGCATTGACTTACCAAGCACACCTGCAAGCACAATTCCTGCCAGGAAAAACAAATGCTCTGGCAGACGAACTAAGCAGAAACCTCATGGACCCTCATGAGTGGAAACTAGATCCACAAATCTTCAGCATGATAACAAGGAAATGGGGATGCCCAGACAATAGATCTTTTTGCCTCCCCTCACAACTGCCAACTTCAGAGATTCTGCACAAGGACTTATCACAAACGAGCATGGAAAGTGGATGCTTTGTCATTCAGCTGGAACAACCTTACAGTATATGCCTTTCCTCCACTGCCTCTCCTCCCCAAGGTGCTCCTAAAGGTCAGACGAGAAGCCACAAATGATACTGATTGCCCTGGATTGGCCACTCCAACACTGGTACCCAATCCTAAGGAGCTTGTCCCAAGGCCCAGCCTGGACATTGCCTCAAATTCCTCATTTACTGACCCAACAAAGCAATCAGATCCTTCACAGTCAACTCAGAACTCTAAATCTAGCTACAAGGCGGGTTTCCTCCCCTCTGGGAGTCCCTGTCTCTTCTGAGTCCACCCCAGAGGCCCTAGCAGAGGAGGTTCATTGTAAAAGAAAGTGCAAGAATAAGCACTTGTACTCCCCTATGGAGTCCCTCACCGAGGATACAGACCTCTAGGAAGGGGATGGGTCCCCAGATCTCCACCTGAGTCCTACTGCACACTGTTTGCTTTGGAGAAAAGGAGTCCCAGTCAATGCTATTGTGGTTGCCGCCACCATAAAAAAAGGAGCTAGCAGAGCTCCTCTGTCCATCCCCCGAATAGGGAGTTCCAGGCGATAGACCATTTTGGGAAGCGGGTGTACGCCTCTGCTACCTTTGAACTGAGAGCGACAAATTATTTGGCATGCTTTGTCTGCCTCCATAGGGACTTAGTTCGGGTTTTCCACTTCCCTTAGAGTGGTTGCCTGCGGAGGACCTCAAAGTGTTTTCCAAGCTATCCACTCTGATTTCCCTCGTGAATTCCTCTATGAGGTTAGTTTCCAATGTGGTGGATGCTACCTCTCGGGCAGCTGGTACAGGCATTGCTTTGAGGAGTCATGTCTGATTGTTTGTGGGTTCGTGGAACCCTTCAGGGTGTCTTTACCAATGCCCCCTTCGATGGTTCCACTCTTTTTGGACCTTCTGTGAAGGGCACTTTGACTCACAGCGAGCAGGATCGAAGACCATCTGCAGTCGGGATCAAGCTTTTCTATTCCCCAGAGGTCCTTCTCCAAGACCCAAAGGGGAACTAGAAAGATGTGGTTCTGTAAGACAGAGTCTCCCTTTCAGGACGCTCAGGAAGAATCCTGTTCCGGAGGCAAGGGAAGAAGTTTCAATGGACAAACAATTCCCTCGAGGCAGAGGGGAGTCAGCAGAATCAGGGCTCCAGGGAACTCTTCTCTCAGCAGCCTGTCAGTGCCCCTGAAGTGTTGCCCGGCTGCTCTCCCTTGGAGGTAGTCGGGTCGCATTTCCCTACACCCACTAGCCTGGACAAACATCACTTCTGATCAGTGGGTATTGAATATAATTTCCAGGGGCTACTTAATTCCCTTTTTGGTACCCCCTCCAGTAAGACGTTGCCTCCCCAGGCGTTCCACTCAGTCAAATGGAGTTGACCTTCAAAGAAGTTCAACAACTTCTAAAAAGGGCAATCCAACCAGTCCCAGCAGAACAAAGAGGATCTGGCACTTACTCGCTTCTTTTTAGTGCCAAAAAAGATTGGGGAGCCTACATGCTATTCTGGATCTCAGCGAGGTTACTATTTCAGTAAAGAATTCAAAGTTCCGGATGGTCATTGCTTAACCCATTCTGCCACTCTTGCGCAAGGATGATTGGATGTGCTCTATGGATCTCCAGGATGCCTAGCACATCAAAGTAAGACAGGCATTCCAAGAGACATTTACACTTCCATCTGGGAGCCAGTCATTACCATTTCAGAGCCCTACCCTTCGGTCTCCCCACAGCCCCTTTGGTGTTAACCAAATGTATGGCAGTGGTAGTGGCTCACCTGCGACTGCAGAGGTTCCAGGGTCTTTCCATACCTCGACGATTGGCTCCTTCAATGCATCGACTGTTACAGGCAGTTCATTGTCCTCTCCCTCTTCTGTCAGTTGGGGATAACCGGTAACCTTGCGAAATCCAGCCTGATTCCTTCGCAGTAGTTGGAATGTATAGGAGTTCATTTAGACTCAGTTTCAGAAATTGCAGCCTTACCCTTGCACAGATCTCAGCTGATGAGGGATCATGTGACTTGGATTTTAGACCTGTTGTGTCCCCTTGTTCACCTGCTTCTTTGGGGCCTCTGATCCATGGCCTCAGCCATTCATCTCTTCCCCCCTGACCAGGTGTCACATGCAAGTGTTGCAGTGGACCTTAGCGGTCCAATGGTCTGGCCCTGCTTCATCCCCTATGACCATAAAACTGACCCCCATGTGCAGACTTCACCTCCAGTCGTGGCTTAAGTCTCAGGATCTCTGTAAGCAAGCCCTTTTCTCTCCCACCTCCCATGGCCACCTTCCTGTTGGGGTGGTGGACATTTTCAGGGGAAGACTGTCCAAGGTGCTTGGTACCCAGTAGAGACCAAGTTGCATGTAAATGTTCTAGAGATTAGCAGTTCTATCATTGCAAGCCTTCCAGGCAGTCTCCCTCTAGGGAAGATTGCAGTTCAGACTGACAACATGGCAATCATCTGTTACGTCAACAAATGGGGGGAACACGTTCTTACCCGTTCTGCAGAGATGCCATGAGTGTGGGAATGGGCGATTGTCCTCCTGCTGTTTCCTCATTGCAGCGCACATACCTGAGGATTCCAAGGTGTTGGCTGACAGGCTCAGCAGATCTATCTTGAGTCATCATGAGTGGTCCCTCAATCCTTCAATGGAGAAGCAGATTTTTGACCATTGCGGTCAACTGTGCTGTGAATTTTTGCCTCCCCAGCCAACCACAAGTGCAGTAGGTACTTTGCTCTGATCCTCCCTCAGGGGAGTCGCCAAGGGATGCTGTAGTTCATGACTGGCCTCAGGGTCTCCTTTGTCTACCCTCCCGTTCCCTTATTCTGCAGAAAGCACTACACTTGAGGACATCCCTTATCCTCATTGCCTCTTTCTGGCCTTGTCAAGCGTGCTTCCCCTTCATCAGGTCTCATCTGAAGTGTCTGCTATGGGTACTGGAGCCCCGTCAGGATCAGATTTCTCATCCATCGGGGCTTCCTCTCTCAAACCTTCAGACCCTTCATCTAACTGCATGGTTTCTCTAGTTCCAGTGATCATAAAACAGTCCATGTTAGCGTCTCCTATTCAACATATCATTCCAGCCTCCCAGAAACCCTCCACTAGAAAGGTATACAGTAGTAAGTGGAAAAGGTTTTCTATCTGGGCTAAAAGCAGGAATCTGGATCCGTTTTCTGCTTGTGTGTGTGTCAGATATACTTTTGTTCTTGTCCTCCCTTTTCCAAGCAGGAGAAAGCTTTTTCACTATCAAGCTTCCGTTGGTGGAGATTTCCAACTTTCATGTGAGCTCTGACTCTTACCTTTTCTTCCTGGCTTTGTAAAGCATTTATGAAAGGGGTGTTTCTGCTTTGGCCTCCGATTAAGGACCCTTCGTCTCCTTGAGACCTCACGCTAATTTTACAATCTCTGATTAGAAGTCCTTCTGAGCCTGCTAGTTCCTGTGACCTCAAGTTCCTGTCTTGGAAGACTGCCTTCCTGGTGCCCATTACCTCCGCTAGTTGGGTCTCAAAATTGAAAGCGCTCACCATTACTCCTCCTTACTTGATTTTTCACAAGGACAGTGTCTTTCTCAGGATGAACGCCCCCCCCCCCCCCAAGATTGCTTCCGAATAGTCTCTAAACCAATGTATTCAGCTTCCATTTTTTCCTCCAACTCTTCCAACAAAGGGGAGTATATCCTACATAACTTGGATGGTAACCGACAGTTACGGTTCTACCTGCACAGGACAAAAGGTTTTCATAAGTCAGAACAGCTATTTGTGCCCTTTTCCCCAACAGATGCGGCCTTCCAGTTTCTAAGGTCACTATTTCTAAATGGATATCTAGCTGTATCTCTACGGTCTACAATCTTAATCACCTTGAGGTTCCAAGAAATGTCAAGGCTCATTCTACTAGATCCGCAGCAACTTATTTATTTTACATTTGTTGACCGGGCTAGTCTTAACTTGATACATGTCCATTTTCAGTAGAGGCCCGGGGAGATAAGTTCCACATAAAAAATATTATCAACTTCAGGTACACATAAACAGAGTATTAGCAACTTCAGGTACAGTACTAATTTATGGTGAAGAAATACAATTGTTATATAGCAGCATAGCAATTTTTAATGTAGCATATAATAAGAAAGAGAAATGAAAACACAAAATAACTTCAGGTACTTTACAGTGTAGAATCCAGTTGATTATATAGTAGCATATAATAAGAAGAAAGGGAAAGAAGTTCTTTATAGGTATATATACGTGAAAACATGTTCATACAGTAAAAATACTTATACCAGTTCATACTGTGTAGTGGTTCCTATATAAGAGTAAGTTGTTAAAGACTTTAGTTAGCTTAACTGGATCTACTCTCTGAGGCTAATGAGTTGGATTAAATTGCAAATGGTTAGATAGGTAGAGTTTAGACATAGCGGAGGGTATTATTAGTCTGGGTTACATGGGCTTGACCAGTGGTTTTTAAGGTATTCTCCAAGTTGCTTTTTGAACAGCTGCACTAAGGAGAGAGATGAGAGTTCCCTGAGAAGCAGTTTCCAGGATTTACCCATGGTGTTGGAGAACAGTGAATCCCCAGCCTTATTTTTGGATTTAACTGTAAATACTAGTACTTTATTGGCTGAGCAAAGGGTTGTCAAATTATTATAAGGGGTTAGAAGGCTAGTAAGTATTGGGGTATTTTTGGGAAGATAGAGGATCTTGTGGGCAATAGTAAGTTGGTGAAACTGAAGTTGATTATGTAGTTCCAGCCAACCTAGTTGCTTTGGGTTTTGACAGTGGTGAGTTCTAAATGAGGAACCAGGAGCAAATCTGGCAATGTTATTGTAGGAGGTAGCCAGTTTAAGGTTGTTTTTGATAACTTCTTCAGCCTTTGTTGCAAGGCTTTCTATTGATGACATTTGTACTGCTGCCACTTGGTCTTACCTCACTCACATGATGTTCTTCGTGTTTCACTGTTGCAGTCATTACATTTGGGTAATCTGCTGGCAGGTTGCCCTCAGTCAGCTTGAATAATAAAGTCTTGGGTCCTGCATCGGTTGCGGTCTCCTCTTTCATGACGTCAGGTCATCATAGGTATAAAACATGCAGCCAACGCCATTTTATTCAGTCTTTCTTGCTGCGCGGTTTCAGAACTGAAGTCTTCAAACTAAAGCTAAGTACCCCGTTGGGGAATCTTTTTCTTGCTCCTTACCGATGTCAGTAAAAGTTAATAATTGCATTACTTGTGGGAAGCAAATACCTCATACGAATTTTCATTTGTACTGTATTCCTTGCCTAGGCTCAAATCATAACGTGCCTTTCTGTCAGTTTTGTGCTAGATTTAACCAACACACTATTAAGCGTCTATATATTTTTGCTTCTAAATATTTTGGATCAAGATTTAATTACCCTGAAATGTCGTCTGTTAGCAGTCTGACTACCAGAGTTCACAAAAACGCAAAGAAAAAGACAGAGACCGTCGAGGTCCAAAACCGACAATGAAGCTTCTCTTAAGCCAGTCTCAGGTTTGCCGGTACTCAGTGAGGTGCTTTCACAGCCCCTGATACCCGCTACTTTTGAGTCGCAGGCCTCTACCGAGACCCATTCCGAGTCCAGTATGCCACAAGATTCTCAGAGTATTGAACTCGCAGATGTCTCTCCCTTGGATGGGTCTGGAGCCGCTGAGCAGGCACCGGCTTCTGAGGGTGTTTTCAGGCCTCAACATTTTTACATTAAACCGACGCCAGCCTCAAAAACAAGGCCAAAAAGATCTGTGTCTAAAAAACCGACGCATGAGCCACGTGCTCAGGCCCCTATGCCTAAAAAACAGATGATCAAAATTGCTGAGGATTTAATTACCTTGATCATGCCCCCCCCCCCCTGCTAAGAGGCCTAGACAAGGCACTGATTATGTATCTTCAGGTCAGGTTTCCGTTTCTTCTGATTCCCCTTCTTATCAGGAATTTGCTATTCCACCCTATGAGGATTCTGATGCAGAGGAATTCATCCCATCTGCATCTCCTCCTGAGGATTACTCTTTTGGCGAGACTTTGCATACGTTAAGGGACCATTTTCACTGGGAGAGTCAGGACTTCCCTGAATCAAAAAAGAGGCTTAGGGATTTCCTTCTTCCTCAGCATAGGCCTTTGGCAATACCCCCTGTATTAGACATTGTTGTGTTTTCGGAATCAAGCATGGCTCCTGATTCCCTGCCTCTGGCTCCTAGTAAGCCAGACCGATATTACAGGGATGTCCTTCAAGGATGCATCTGCAGTCTTTACAAATGGGTTGTCCTGTCGTCAGGCAGCCCTTCGGTCGGCCGGATTCCAAAGTCTGGGTCTGGCTTCGGCTGGTGTCGCACTTCACCCGACGTCATTGCGGCAGTTATTCGGGTATAAAGGCATCAGCCGACGCCATTTTACTCAGTCTTTCTTGCCGCGTGGCTCCCGAAGCAGAAGCTGTTCGCAAGTGCCGGTCGGTCAGATCCAGAGATTTTTACTACCGAATACTACTTCGAAGACTTCTATAAAGCTAAGTACCCCGTTGGGGACTCTTTCTTGCCTCAGCCGATGTCAGAGAAAGTTAATAACTGTTTATCTTGTGGGAAACAAATACCTCATAAAGATTTCCACTCCTATTGCATACATTGTTTAGGCCCAGACCACGACGTAGCAGCTCGTCTAGCCTGTGCTTCTTTTAACCGGCGGACGCTTAGACGTCGATCGGACTTTGCTGAACAGATTTTCGGCTCCGATTTTGCCTACATTATGCCGTCGGATCCTCCGACTACGCAAATAACCAAGAAACGCAAAGAAAGGACCGACACTCGCGGTCCACGTTTCGCCGAAACGCGGTTAAGCAAACCACGAGTGTCTCGGTTTCGGCCGAGCAAGCGGTTCTTTCTTCAGCCGATAACTTGCCTTCTACCGAGGCCTCTTCTAACCTGGTAGAAACGGCTTCTGAAATCCAACCTTCTGTTGCGTTTTCACAGGATTTATCAGACACCATTCCCCTGGATATTTCTACCCCTGCACGTGGAGCTGCTAGGCCTCCTCCAGCTATGTCTATTAAGGCCTTTGCCAGGGCTAAAGCAGCCAAAGCATCAAAACCTGTGCCTGCCAAGCCCCCCTCTCACAGGCCCAGCACCAGCTCCCATATGCTCTCTTTGGCTGAGGATCTCATCTCTTTAGTTCGTGGAGCCCAGCCTCATCCAGACAGGGCCTCTCTCCCTCCTCCAGAAAAGAGGCCTAGAGCAGAGCCCCCTGAGCCAGTATCCACAGATGATTCCTCTGATGACTCAGAACATACAGACCCTCCTGAGGCTTCTTATTCTCCTTACGAAGACTCTGATGCTGAGGAGTCCATCCCTTCAGCCTCTCCTCCTGAGGAATTTTCCTTTGGGGAAACTTTGCATGCTATGAGGGAACAATTTCAGTGGCAGGGCCAAGATTTCTCAGACTCTAGAAAAGGCTTAGGACCTTTCTACATTTGCCACAGCATAGGCCTTTAGCTATACCTCCAGTTCTTTCTGTTGTTGATGATGCATTTAATGATGCTTGCACTGCTCCTGATACTTTACCTCCGGCTCCTGCTAAGCCCGATAGGTACTACAGGGTCCCGGACACTCATCACCACTTATATAAGGCTCCTTTTGCAGATCCAGAGACTATCTCCCAGGGTCCAAAAGCTGTAGCAGCTACTTCTTCTAAAATCCCCCTCTGAAAGGGAATCCAGGTCCTTAGAGAGATGGGGTAAAAAGTTTACACCTCTGCTACTTTGTCAGCTAGAGCTTTGAACTGCCAATTTCATATGATTCAATATCAAGAGTTTATGCTTGACCAGTTGACTAAAAAGCTGTCCTCTGAAGAATCTTTAGATAAAAAGTATGTTCAAGAAATGGTACATAACATACAGCAGGTTAGTAACCATTCTTTAAAATGTGGCTATGATGCACTGGAGGCTTCCTTTAGATCAGCCATGACTGGCACAGTTATCAGGAGGCATGCATGGTTGAAAGAACAGGCATTACCAGACCATGTCAAATCTAAGCTTTTGGATGCACCTATGGACAAGGTCAATTTATTTGGTTCCCCTGCACAGCAGGTATTAAAAAAGATGGAAGAGAAAGCAAAATCTGTGCAAACAGTGAAAGATTTCTTGCAAGTTCAACCTCCAAGGTTTAGCAGGAACTGGCCCTCCAAACATTTGGTCCTTTCCAGACTCCTCTAAGGCACAAAGAGGCAGGAATAGGCGCTCTAGAGGCAGAAACCAATCCAGGGGTGCCTACAGGGGTCGCCAGTGGCAGGGTAACAACCAACGAGGCACCGATACAGCCACCACCACTACAACAACTCAATCACAGTGACTTAGCGGTGGCACCGCCTACCAGGGAACAACTAGAAGCACCTTTAGGCGGAAAGCTAACCTTATTTTCAAGAAACTGGCACTGCATTACAAGAGAAAAATGGATTTTGCAAACTATAGACCAAGGTTACAGATTCCATTTCCATACTCTACCAGGAAAGAGAGGAATGCCGAACCTACCACCTACTCAAAGGACAGAAGCTCTAAAACAAATATCTCAATTATTAAGAATGAGAGCTGTGGAAAAGGTACCACCTATGGAGCAAGGGAAGGGATTTTACTCCAGACTCTTCCTGGTACCAAGAAAAGAAAACAAATGGAGGCCTCTTCTAGACCTGTCCGCTTTAAACACATTTCTCATAGTTCCAAAATTCAAAATGCTGACCCTACAGCAGCTTCTTCCCATGCTGGGCAAGGAGTCTTGGCTGGTAACTCTAGATCTCAAGGAGGCATACCTGCACGTCCCCATAAGACCAATTTGCAGAAGATACCTCGGATTTCTTGCAGGATCAGAGCATTATCAATTCTCAGCATTGCCCTTTGGCTTATCTACTGCGCCCAGAGTGTTCACGAAATGCCTGGCATCAGTAATTGCTCATTGCAGACTTCAGGGGATTCAAATCTATCCCTACCTGGACGACTGCCTGATACAAGCGGACAACAAAAACAAACGAACAGAAGACTTACAAAGAGTCATCTACCTGCTGCAAGCCCTGGGATATACAGTCAATACAAAAAAGTCAAGGCTGATTCCATCCCAAAGAATAACCTTTCTGGGTGCAGAACTGGACACATCAAAACAAATGGCATTTCTAACTACAGAAAAGAAAGAGCAACTTCCTCTCTACTTCTTGGCATTAACAAAGCAGAACCATCTAACTGCAAGAAAAGTGCTACAAGCTCTAGGCTTCATATCATCCTGCATAATAATACTGGTCCCTCATGCCAGGCTGCATATGAGAAAGCTACAGTGGTACCTAAAGAATTTGTGGTCCCAGCACAAGCACAGCCTAGAAACCAAAATTCCAATGATCCCATGCCTGAAGCAAGAGTTCCTATGGTGGGCTCAGGCCTGCCAATCAAACACAGGATTACCCTTCTGCAAAAGTCAACCAAGACAAAACCATCACGACAGATGCCTCAGACCTCGGTTGGGGGGCACACATGATGGGCAAGTGCATTCAAGGCCTATGGACTCAAGACCAGCTGCATCTGCACATAAATCTAAAAGAAATGATGGCAGTAAAATTGGCAATCCAGGCATTCAGACCTTTTCTCCAAGAAGGCCAGTTGATGATAAGGACAGACAACACCACAGTTATGTGGTACATCAACAAACAGGGAGGCACACACTCATACCCTCTATGCCGGCTGGCACTGGACCTATGGGATGTGGCTCTGAGCTACAACATTCAGTTACACGCAATTTATGTACCGGGGAAGGAAAACATTCTAGCAGACATATTAAGCAGAACTACAACAGATGCCCACGAATGGATGCTGCATCCGGACATCTTCAAAACCATCACAAGAGAATGGGGATTACCACAAATAGACTTGTTTGCATCCCCATTCAATCACCAGTTGAAGAAATTCTGCACAAGGACTTGCCACCCACTTGCTTGGAAGGTGGACTCCCTATCTTTCAGTTGGAAAAGCCTGACAGCATACGCATTCCCACCACTTCCTTCGATGCACAAGGTGCTTCTGAAGATCAAAGAGGAACGTCCGAGGATCATTCTGATAGCCCCAGACTGGCTGAGACAACATTGGTATCCACTGCTGAGGAGCATGTCCCGGGAACAATTATGGACACTGCCCCTGATCCCATTACTGCTAACACAGAACAACTACAACATCCTGCATCCAAACCTAAAAACTCTGCAGCTAACTGCCTGGAACATTACATAACAGCAATTAACCCAAATTTATCCCAAAGGGTTAAAGACATAATCCAGGAGGCTCGTAGACCTTCAACAAGAAAGAATTATGCAGCAAAATGGAAAAGATATCTCATCTGGAGTACTGCAAAGGGGCAAGATGTGGCACTGGTGAACATAGCCAACATCCTGGAGTACTTGGCGGAGCTCTTCCATACAGGCCTGTCCTACTCTCTTCCATCAAGATACATGCATCAGCTATTTCAGCAGAATACAGCTTGGATCCTCCTGTCTTCTCGCATCCTCTGCTCAGGCAGTTTCTGAGAGGAATTAAAAATGTAAAACCTCCCAGGAAACCTCCATTGCCAGCATGGGACTTGAACTTTGTGCTAGAAAAACTGACTCTTCCTCCTTTCGAACCAGCAGCAACAGCAGAATTACAATACTTATCCTGGAAGACTGCTTTCCTGCTGGCAATAACTTCAGCAAGAAGGGTCTCTGAACTACAGGCATTAATGGCAGTGCAACCCTTCCTGATCTTCCATCAAGATAGTGTCCATGAGAACAAATCCTACATTTATGCCTAAGGTGGTATCCAGAGTATCTTTAAATCAGGCTATCCACCTTCCTACATTCTTCCCCAACCCACAGAACAGGGGAGAAAGGCTCTTACACACCTTGGATGTACACAGACAATTACGCTACTACCTGGACAGGACAAAAAGCTATAGAAAAACTGACCAGCTTCTGGTAGCATATGCAACAGGAAAGGAAGGAAAACCAATTTCTAAACAGACAATCTCCAAATGGATAGGAAATTGCATTAGATTTTATTACTCCTACCATGGAAAGAAAACTCCAGAGAACATCAGGCCTCACTCCACAAGGGCTACAGCCACTACCACAGCTTTCTTACGAGGAGTGGCTACCAAGGACATTATAGAGGCTGCTACTTGGACCTCCGTGCATACATTTGCCAAGCATTATAACTTACCTCTATACTCTAGATCCCGTGCTGGTTTTGCCACTGCTGTTTTGCAAGGGATCCTAACTACACCATAATCTCTTCTCATTTCCTCCTCCCCTAGTTTAGCTATGGTATTCTACGCATTTGTAAAGACTGTAGATGCATCCTTGAAGGACATAGTACAGTTTTGTACCTACCATAAATGTAGATGTCCGAGAGGAATGCATCTGCAGTCAGGATTACCCACCCTCCTTCCCCTCTGAGGTACTCCTAGGGTATTTGCCAATCTTCAGCTAGCTTGGGGGGGGATCTATTATGGTGTATTTGTTTGTATATATGTACTTACATGCTTATTTTATGTGTTTGCTCTCTACTATTTGGAAACTTTGGCATTTATCCAAATTTAGCCATCCAAGAGGGCACCTGGCATCTGGGGCAAGAAACACTGAGGAAAATGGCGTCGGCTGATGCCTTTATACCCGAATAACTGCCGCAATGACGTTAGGTGAAGTGCGACACCAGCCGAAGCCAGACCCAGACTTTGGAATCCGGCCGACCGAAGGGCTGCCTGACGACAGGACAACCCATTTGTAAAGACTGCAGATGCATTCCTCTCGGACATCTACATTTATGGTAGGTACAAAACTGTACTTTCCTGACTCCCACAAATTTCTTTCAAAAATCCTGCTGCTGATCCTGTGACTATTTCTCAGGGTTCTAAGGGTGTAAAGGCCTCTACAGCCAAAAATCCTACCACCTCTGATAGAGATTCCAGGGCGCTGGATAGATGGGGAAAGAAGGTTTATATGCCTGCAGCCTTGGCAATCGGGGCCTTAAACTGCCAGTTTCATATGCTTCAGTATCAACAGCATGTTATGGGCTTACTGAAACAGAAAATGTTTATTTCTGATTGTGTGGAAAATAGAGTTGCAGGAATTATTGCATTCAGCAGAACAAGTTGGAAAGCATACTTTGCAATGTGGTTTTGATTCCTTGGAGGCCTCTTGCAGGACCGCCGTTACTGGATCTGTGATTAGAAGGCATGCCTGGCTCAAGGAGCAAAGTCTGCCTGATCATGGTAAAGCTAAATTTTTGGATGGTCCCTTGCAGCATGATACTCTGGTAATAAGGCAGAAGAGGTTTTAAAGAAAATGGAAGACAAAGCTAAATCTATGCAAACTGTAAAAGATTTCTTACAAGTGCAGCCACCTATGTTCAGTAGACACTGGCCTACTAAAAATTGGTCCTTTCCTGTGTCCAACAGAGCCACTCAAGGCAAATCCAGGTGCTCAAAAGGCTCCAGATACCAATCACAGGGTTTTTACAGGTCAAAGCAACGGGGTGCCTCCACCTCCAAATCTGGAGGAAACTAAGCGCAACCCTACAGTAAGCAGTCTGAATGACTTTCCTCTACCATCACCAAGCACTTATCTTTTGGCAGCCCCCTTGGGAGGAAAACTAGCACTTCATGTTCAAAATTGGCAGTTAATTACCCAGGACAAGTGGGTATTAAGCATAGTATCCCAGGGGTACAGATTTCTTTTCCATACTTTGCCAATTCCAAACGGATGGCCAGATCTGCCACAAAACCAGTGGGCAGAGTCCCAGAAACAAGTTATGTCCCTCATGAATATGGGGGCTATTCAACTGGTACCAGAAAAGGAAAAATGACAAGGTTTTTATTCAAGGCTCTTCCTGGTACCCAGAAAAGACCATTCATGGCGTCCAATTCTGGACTTATCGATTTTGAACACGTTCCTGGACATTCCAAAATTCAAAATGCTGACTTTACAACAGCTGCTGCCTATACTAGGCAGTAATGCTTGGTTAGTAACTCTAGACTTAAAAAGAGGCATACCTGCATATCCCAATAAGGGAATCATGCAGAAGATACCTCCGCTTCAAGGCATGTTTTTTGCATTACCAATTCTCTACACTGCCCTTTGGCTTATCTACTGCACCCAGGGTCTACAAAGTGCCTGGCACCAGTAATTGCATTCTGCAGACAAAGAAGCATGCAAATTTATCCTTATCTGGACGACTGTCTCATTCAAGCAGAGGACAATGACGCTCTTCTTCAACATCTGGCGTTTGTAAAAAGGCTTCTAGCATGCCTAGGGTACACACTAAACGAAAAGAAATCACAACTGGTACCCTCTCAAATAATTACATTCCTGGGTGCAAGCTTGAATACAACTGCCCAGATGGCTTACCTTACGCCAGACAAAGATAACTGACAACATACTTCAAACAAATGGCAACAAAAACCCAGTTATCTGCAAGACAAATTCTGCAGGCTTTCGGGTTCATGGCATCCTGCATTCTACTAATTCCATATGCGAGATTGCATGTGAGGAAACTTCAGTGGTACCTAAAAAGTTTATGGAGTCAGCATTGTCACAGTGTGGAAACAATGATTCCTCTCATTCCCTGCCTACAACAGGAGTTTCTTTGGTGGGCAGAGACATGTCACCAAAACAAGGGACTGTCCTTCACTCTACCCCCTGCCACCCAAACCCTAACTACAGACGCATCAGACTATGCTTGGGGGGGCCCACCTGGCGGGGAGATGCATTCAGGGCAAATGGAGCCCAAACCAAATGCATCTGCATAATCAGAAAGAGATGCTAGCTGTTCAGAATGCTTTGACAGCCTTCAATGACTTACTTCATCCAGGACAACTACTGATAGATGGACAACACCACATTTATGTGGTACATAAGCAGGGGGTACACATTCCTACCCCCTTTGCAGACTAGCCATGGCCTTGTGGAACACAGCCTTGACTTACCAAATACATCTTCAAGCTCATTTCCTGCCAGGAAAATAAAATACTATGGCAGACGACCTAAGCAGAAATCTTATGGACCCACACGAATGGAAACTGGATCCACAAATCTTCTGCATGTTAACACAGAAATGGGGGAGGCCAGACATAGATCTGTTTGCCAATGCCCTATCCTTCAGCTGGAAAAACCTATCTGTCTATGCCTTTCCCCCTCTGCCACTACTTTCCAAGGTCTTGCTAAAAGTCAAGACAGGAAAAACCAAAAATGATTCTAGTTGCTCCGGACTGGCCTTGCCAGCACTGGTACCCACTTCTAAGGAATGTGTCTCAACTTCCTCCATGGTACTTGCCTCAAATACCTCATCTACTGTCTCAGCAGAACAATCAAATTCTGCACACTCAGCTCCAAACTCTGAATAGCTCCAAACTCTGAATCTTGCAGCATTGGCTGATCAATTAATTATTCAAACAACATCTCTCAGTAAATCTGTGATGGATGTCATTTTGGAAGCTAGTACTAGAAAATCTTATGCTGATAAATGGAAGAGATTATGTGCTTGGAACCAAGTACGAGGAACAAACACAGCAAAGCCCCAATATTCCTCAGATTTTACAATATTTGACTGCGATGCTTGACAAAGGCCCATCTTTTTCTTCAATAAGAATCCATGCCTCTGCCATCTCGGCTCATTACAACACAGAGCCTCCCCTCTTTTCTCATCCTCTGCTTAAACAGCATCTTAGAGGGGCCAAAAATTTAAGGCCTCCCAGAAGATCACCAACTCCTGCATGGGACCTCAGTTTTGTGCTGGAAAAACTCACCCTGCCTCCTTTTGAACCAGCAGCTACTGCAGATATAAAAGTTCTGTCTTGGAAAACAGCTTTTCTCTTGGCAGTCAGTTCAGCAAGAAGGGTTTCAGAACTACAGGCTCTCATGGCTGTGGAGCCTTTTATTACATTTTACCCGGACAGGGTGTCCCTCAGGACCAATCCTGCTTTTATGCCTAAGGTGGTATCCAGTGTGGCTCTTAACCAGACCATTCACCTGCCAACATTTTACCCAAATCCGCAGAACAAAGGGGAGTGGATTCTGCATTCATTAGATGTACATAGACTATTAAGATTCTACTTAAACAGGACCAAATCTCTAAGAAAATCTGAGCAACTACTGGTAGCATTTGCTGCAGAGTCAGAGGGGAAGGCTGTATCAAAGCAGACTATTTCTAAGTGGATAAGCCACTGCATTCATTTCTGCTACTTGCACCATGGTAATCCAAGCGGATCAGATCACATTCCACCAGGGCTGCCTCTACTTCAGCAGTTTTTCTCAGAGGGGTTCCAACCAAAGACATTCTAGAAGCTGCTACTTGGAGCTCTGTTCATACCTTCACAAAGCATTATCATTTGCCTCTCTTCTCCAAATCCAGGGCAGGCTTTGCCACTGCAGTTCTGCAGGGCCTTATAGCCGCTCCTAATGCTGTTTAGTTCCATCCACCCATCTATAGCTTTGGGATTCTACCCAAATCTAATGACTGCAACAGTGAAACATGAAGAACATAGTACAGTTGTGTACACTTACCATAAATGTAGATGTTTGAGTGTATTCACTGTTGCAGTCCGGATTGCCCACCTGCCACCCCCCTCTCTCTATACCTTTTCTTTCCTTCACTATACACTAAAGCCTTTGTGGTGTATTTACTTTTAGATGAAGGTAAAGTTTGTTGCTAAAAGTACCTTTATATATATTTCTGTTTATATATATATATATATATATATATATATATATATATATATATATGTATATATGTATATGTATATGTATGTGTGTGTGTATATATATATATATGTATATATATATAGATAGATGTATATATATATATATATATGTATATATATATATATATATGTATGTGTATATATATATATATATGTATAGATAGATACAGATATGTATGTATGTATATATATATATATATATATATATATATATATATATATATATATGTATATGTGTGTGTGTGTGTGTGTGTCTTTTGCTCCCTATTTGGAAGGCACCTGACATCTGGGGCAAGAAAAACTGAATAAAATGGCATCAGCTGCATGTTTTATACCTCTGACAACCTGACGTCATGGAAGAGGAGACAGCAACTGACGCAGGACCCAAGACTTTGTTATTCAGGTCGACTGAGGGCAACCTGCCAGCAGATTACCAAAATGTAATGACTGCAACAGTGAATAACACTCTAACATCTACATTTATGATAAGTGTACACAACTGTACTTTTCTTTCTCACTACAAGTTTGATCTGGTTTCTAGGAGCAGGGCATCCTTTGGCTCATGGTGCTCCAGCATGTCCTTCCTTGAGGCCTCCCAGGGTTTTTGGTAGCTGGGGACTCTGACCCTATGGTGATGAATGATGACTTGGATAATATCAGATTAGGAGTTATGTACTTACCATAACTTGGCATCTGTGTTATCCTATGTCATCATTCATCACGTCTTCCCCTCCTCCATCCACCAACCTTGTTAATCAGGGAGGAAGTTGGAGTTTCCCTCTTGTCTTGTGGGAGGAGTATTGAGACGCATTGTAGCAAACTCTATTTTGGGGATCAGAGGGAGGCACGGCATCATGGGAAAGGGAGGAGCTAGAGCCTTGGATCTGTCTTGTAGTATTTTTCCATCCTTGATCCGGTATAGGATCAAATTCCCTGTTATGATGAATGATGACGTGGGATAACACAGATGCCAAGTTATGATAAGTACATAACTCCTACTGTTCTCTCCAAAGATTCTTTACCCTTTTCACAGTTTTCGATGTAATTTGTTTACGGCTATGGTGTACTACTTATACAAAGTTAAAAAAGCAAATCCTTTTTCTTACTGTTGCAACTAAACTCAGTAGAGCATTGTCTTTTTTCTTATTTTTGGGGGGTAGTTAATTACTTGTAAATTTTACTTTGATTATTATAATTAGCATGTTTTGCTAATCGTACAACTGTTTGTATCTCTGCTGATTTTACCCACTGTTTGCTGTGAAGCAGCAGTGCTACTCGCTGTATTACCCAAACTGCTTTCCAACAAAGAACCATACATGGACAAGATCAGGAAGTGTACCTGCTGTAGGCAAAGCATTCTACCCCAGGATACCCACTGTGCATGTGTGCAATGTAAAGTAATATATGGACTTTATTCAGGATAGCATTTTGAGCACTATTTTACTGTTTTATTAGGCCATTTACTAAATCCACAAGCTTTTGTTTGGATTTATTGTTGCATTCCTTCCTGTCCCCCATACTCTTCCCTAAGGTCTGTTAGGTTGATCCAAAGCACTTCAGATTGAATGGAAAAGATATGTTTACAAAGGCACAATTTAGATGAAGTAGGCCATATAAAAGACATGGGAGTGATAAGTTATTTGACTCCCTACATACAATTATAAGAATATGGTTATTAGATATATTGCACACAATAACTAGCCAGGATGTGTGTGTTAATACCACTGAATAAAGCAGTGGTAAGGCCCAGTTGAGTATTGCGTATCAGTTTACATCTGTAATGCAACTTAAATAAAAATACTTTGAAAGATTACAGAGAATTTGTACAAGGCAGATAATTGAGCTAAAAGGCAAAGGTTGGAGAAATTATCCTTGTATACAGTTAAGGCTAGTGAGGGATGATCTTGTATTGATCTACAAATGTGCAAGTAAAGCTGGACTTGCAGCTGATCTTGGAATTGAAATAAAGGACCACTGCCATGGAAACAGGAATATAAGCATCTTTTTTTTGAAGTTACTAGGTTTAAAACACAACCAGAGTGTACTTTTCACAGTAGATCTGGCTTGTTGTGGAATTACTCATCTCTTCAAATTAGAAAATGAAAGTTTGTGCCTTTAAGAGAAGTCTGGATAAATGTGTTGAGTACAAATATGATACAACATTAATTTGTTGCAAACTTTCTGAAAGCATATAATAGGCCCAGAGTTTGACTACCTTGAACATTGAACAAAACTGACATGGGCGTTATCCCATCCCCCTCTTTCTAGGGTGGATCAGGTTGGGCTTTATTTCAGCAGAGAAAAGCTCATTCCGTGGTACAGGAGGTATTGGAGCCATTTGTAGAACACCTTTACTGGCTGAATCGGATCTCTTGTTGCCAACAGATTACATTGGATTCTGTGAGATCAGTGACCGCACAATGCTGTGTGTTCAGTACAGTCTTTGGCACGGACTGTTTTGGTGTTGAGGAGTCCGCTTCAATATTGTTGTTCAGTCTCCCATATTTAGTAATGTTAACTGTCATTTGAAGTAAAGGGCCATGCCCATGGAACATCGACACATTAGTCTGGTACATTAAGAAACTATAAACTGGATCTTGGCAGTGGCTGAGGTATCCACAGATTTTTCTGGTGGCAATGCATATTCTGGGTCAAATCACTTACCTAGTGGATGACCTCAGTAGGTTGATACTAGTGCCACATGAGTAGACCATCAGTCCTACAGTGGCTAATTTTTCATGCTGATTTCCTTTGTCCAACACAGTGCTGACTCGGACGTCCCCAGAACCAGCAAATTCAGCATCAGACTTTGATAGTATTGAATGGCTGATTACCTTGCCATACATTTTGGGCGGCGGATATTCCTTCAATCTTGACCACTCCTCAGCATGCATCACTGTGTAGTTTCTTCTTGACCACTTCTGAGATGGAGTAGATGTGAAGGCCTCAGGCAGTCCTTTTGAAGGCCATTGCAAGTCCTCTGGTGATTCAGTCTAATGTTGAACCACCGCAAAAGAATACGTGCAAGAGGAGACCTTCAGATCTGCTTACTGTACCCTCCTGGGTGATCTTTCTGCCAGCCATATGATGGATGTGGTGGTAAAGGAAGGCACTGCAAGAGTCCAGTGTTGCAGACAGAATCCCTTGTAAGGCAGATAAGATTCTCTAGCCAGTACAAGAGCAGACCTTATTGGTGCAAGGCACTCTGGCAGACTGCATTATTATAGCTGCCACCAAAAAGCAACTGCCTGCTAAGTCCATTAGACTGTCCTAATAGGGAATGAGATTATGGACCACAAGGGGAAGAAAGTATGTACTTTGGACATATTCACCCTCTGAGTGTTCAGTTATTTAACACATGACAAAATTCAGAGAGGTCTAGGAGAATATGCTTTAGACTTAGTGAAGATACTACTATCATCATTTGAAAGCAGGTGTAATGTCAGTTGTGGCCACCATTTTAAGCATCTCCAGCCTCTCCATGCGGCTGTTCCAAAATGCTGTCAATGGAGCAGCAGATGTCATTACAATGTGTTGACATGCCTGGCTGCACTTGTATGTCTTTTGTGGGCAACTTTAAAGCATCCTTTGTAAATACCCCCTATAATGGGTCCTCGCTCTCTCGACCCAAGTTCTAGGAAAAGCTTCTGAAGAGAGAGAGAATGAAAGACACACTGCCTGCCTTAGGAGTTTATTTTGAGACCCCTTGGAGGTAATTACAGAAACCAAAACTTGTCCAAAGTACAGGAAGTTGCAGCATTTTCCTTTGTTCCCCTTCCAATAGGGGGGTTGGCTGAGGCAGAGAAGGGATCTTTAATGGATGTTATCCCAGAGGCAGAGGGGATTTTCAGAGTCAGGATTCCCTGACTGCTCCCCTCTGGAGGTAATCAGGAGCAGGCTGCATCTTCATTTAAACACATTTTTTAACATTATTCTTTTTTTCCTCTTCTGTCACTGTTGGAGATCCTCTAGCAGTTAATATAAGTACTCCTCTTTTCCTTTGTCCCTGATATTCTGCTGAATATCCATCCTGAAATCTTTTATTAAATTTACATGTTCACTTCTTTCCAAGTGTCTCCTGTAGCATTATTTGCTCTTTGCATTTCTTATTTCCTTTTGTCTATGTATGTGAGATCATTCACATTACATGATATGGTAAGTGTAGGTATTACGGTAAGTAGTAATTTCCACCTGTTATATATGACAATTTTTTTAAATGTCTAGTTCCAGCTTTTGTGATGCATAGCACCCACTAATGTTTGGTTGTCTGATCCTTTACACAGTTTTTATTATCCGTTTGAACCTGTCGCATTTAACAACACTTTTTATTTTAATGAAAACCCTCCAAAGAAAAAAGTTCCTTTTTTACTTGATGCAAACACATAAAACTATGTATATCCTGAAATAAAGTTTAAACCTCCTAATAGGAGCAGTTCCCAGATAGCTGCAAACACAGGCATTATCCAACAAAAAGCTGAGGTTATCCATGCTAAGACTCGTGTTTCTGCCTGTCCTCTTGCTTGCACTAATTGGCGTTTGTTTTTTATCTTTATTCCCCTCCCTGATCGCTTGCTTTCAGAAAATATTAACTTTTAGCCTTGATGAAACCAGTGCTTTGGCTTTTCATTGCCCTATAATCAACTTATCTTCACAAAGACGCAAGGAAAAAATGTAGCCCTCAGCTGCTGGCTTCTAAAAACACAAAACATTTATTGCTAAAGGAAAACTTACGTTCAGTGTTCTTCTTTACTTGTTATCGCTTAAAATGTATTATATTAAACCAGGAGTCTTAATCCAGACCTTCAACTATGCAAAAGTAAGAGGAAATGCATCAGCTCTGCATGTATTATGATCTCTATACTTTTGCACTCATTACCCCCCACCTCAACAACCCAGGATTACGGTCTATTAAATATTTTATCTAGCATTTTTCTCTTTTTGCATTAATACTAAACAAAGAAAAAAAGCATCTGTTTACTTTATCTTTATCACAGAAAATGGTAACCAAAATTCTTTACTATATGACATTCAATTAATATCAATAAAAGTCTTATAGAAATACTGTTAAGAATAGAAATTTTTACTTGGCCTTTTCCTTTCTCCTCCCTTCCCTTAGTGTACTGCCAGACGTTAATGACATGAGGTGACAAATGCCCTTCCATTTCTAGGTTTTTAATGTAGTCAACAAAAGTCTATTCTTTCACTGTCTTGTACAGCAGTATTTCACAAATGTGATTGATGTTATAATCTAAAAAATTTTTCACTCATTTCTGTATTGCTGGTCTTCTGCTCATCTCCCAACTCCAAACTCTGGTTAAATTCCAAAGTACTCATGATTCTTCTAGTCAGCTTTTGAGCTTTTCTGTCTCTCAAGATCTCTGGAGCATTGGAAACTGTTTCAGTGGCAAAATCTGTCCATGTGCTTTATTTTGGGAAGAATGAGAGGCAGTCTCTCCTCCTGTTTGATAGTTTACTTTTTGTTGGGCAGACAGCCTTTTGTATTTTCGCCTCAGCCTGTTCTGCATCAAAAAATGACTGATCCTCTTGAAAAAATATTTTAAAGACCTCTGCATACAGTTGCTGGACTCTCTCAGTTGTCTCTCGGCATTCCTATTTGCTGGAATAAATTTCTTTCTCCTGACTGGTGTCTCCTACTTTTAGTACTTTCTTTTTCTGCACACAGTTTTGTCAGGATCAAATCTTTCTGGTGGTAGAATTGAATCTTTACTAAGACAAGTCTTGGCTGCTTTCTCATGACCATGTTTGGAGTATACATATGATGTGCCCTTTTAATTAACTTCTGCCACCAGTTCAGTTTTTTGTGCTTTCATAAAATACAGCCTGTTCCTCCTTCCAATTTCCCTGGTACAGCAGAAATTCTGTTTTTTTTCCTGTGTGATCTCGCCTCTAATTCTACCATTCTTTGAAACGTCGTTTATTCAACAGTCTCCTACTCAGCCAGCTTTTTTTTTCATTTTGACCATTGATTTTTGCAGTTTAACCAGCTCATCTGAATCTCTCTCTAGCTTCTTCCATTTTTCCAGCCTTTTTGTTATTTGAGTTGATGCACTCCTTTGGTGTTTCATTTATTTTAATCAACTCTTGAGTTTATTTACTTATTTTATCCTCTAGATTATTGCAGGCTGTTTTGCACCAAAGCTGGAGCTTGAACTGCTTTTTGATGAACAGCTGTATGATTGTTCAGTGTTTTTTCACCTTTTCTAGTTTATTTCCGTTCAGGCTGTTCCTTTTTACTGGCATATAGACAGTGTACTAGCAATAACTGAATTTAGTGAAAGTGAGTAGTTCCTGGCCCTTTTCTTTAGTTTTTTTCCCACACTAGGAGAGCTGAAGTTAAGCTGTTGTGCATTGTGCAGCCATTTTGGAAAGCTGGTAAACTGGACACTTGGTTTTTGGATGGAGTATTACTAATATGTACAGTGCTGGAGATAGATGGGATTAGACTTGCATGATTGTTTTCACCAATTTGTCTTTTGTAGCCATTCTAATGTTGCCAGTCTTGTAGTTTGCCTTCATTTTTTGAGTAAAATTAATAACTCAAACTGTCTAACTTTTTAGGTGAGGGAATGGTCTTGCTTTGTTCTTGAAGTGACTGCCCTGTTCCTGAAATGGCAAGCATGTAATTGTATAGGTCAGCCATAGTAGTAGCCACAAACCTAGTGATGATTTTCTTTCCTTTGTTCAGATTATCCATACTGACAGTAATACGATCCTGGGACAGAATGACACTGGATTCAGCTGCGATGGATCCTCTAATACCTTTAGGGTCATGTTCAAAGAACCTGTTGAGATTTTACCCAACGTCAGCTATACTGCTTGTGCCACACTAAAGGTATGAGAGAGTGCATATCTGTTGTTCCTTTCCTAATGTCATTTTGGAGTATAAAGCCTGCAGGGCAGTGTTGGCCTTGGCGATTATTTTGCTTCATTAATGCCACCTGTCTCTTGTAGACCTTTCCAGTGTTTTTTTGCGTTAAGCATAATTTTGCGCGGATGAGAGGATATAGACATGCTCTAACTGTTCCTGATGCATATACACAGTCTAACGTGTGTGATGGCTATGTGTGTCTTTCATTGGAATACGAGCGTCCTTGTGGATTCCTAACCGTGCCTCCTCTGCGATCTCCAGATTGTCCCAAGTGTATCCTGCCTTTGTAATGTGCAAGGTGTGGAATTTTGTGACCAAATCATTTGTTTGCTCCCCTCAGAACTCTGAGTTTGACTGCCTTAGAGCTATTTCTCACAGTCAGTAATTTAAAATTCAGAGGTAACATTTTTGTTGCTTCTGCCTAAACAATTTGATGTCCTTTAGACCATCTTCCATAAATGATTTTAAGCTTAAAAGGAATTACCTGTTAGAGGTGATCCCTTTACAGCAGCATTATCTACATGCTATTGATTATTCAGGATTATGTACTTTGAAAAACGTCTTTCCTCTCCCTTAGTCAGTGTTAGCACTAAGTGTTGGGACTTCCTGTGATGCAGAAGTCTGTGGCCAGACTGAATTCCAGAAGCTATTACCATCCCCTAGCTGACATCTGTTGTATAAAGGGTTGTTGGTTGACACAATCTTCATTTCTTTCTTGCAGTGCAAGTGCAATATACCAGCCTGTGTGTGATAGCATTGTCAGTCAGCCTGAATCCAGAAAATTGAGCTAATACCCTGATGACAGACTGTTGTTGATTTGGTCTTTCTATTGCTTAGCTGTTTTAAGAACATTAATTGTCTTGCATATGGGAAGCAAATCCCTCACAAAGACTTTCATTCCTACTGTTTGTTCTGTCCAGCCCCAAAGCAGGAAATGCCAAACGGCCAGTTTTATGTTTGGGTTAATGATAGAACTATGAAGTGGAGGGCTTGAATTATTTAGTCAGTTTTTGAAGATGAATATTATTCCGCCTCTGCATGCTATGATGTGTGCCAGTTCCGTGAAGACACATGAAGGATTTGAGGGATGCAGACTTTTTCCTGTCCAACTCCCTACCTCTGCTCAAACTTAACACTGTTGAGTTGTCTTTCTAGCACCTAGTCTGACATTTGATAGGTCCAAAGCCCTCTGGCACAACACCTCCTCAGGCTGCCATGGCTTTGGCCCAACCTTTGTCCTTGTGAGTCAACACCAAACCAACATTGTTTGGGTCTGGAGCTGTTTTGCAGGCTGTGGCTTAAGATGCCCATGTTCTAGACTGTGCGAGGGCAGTATCCCCATGCTGACTGGGTAGAAATTCCTTGAAACCACATTGATGTCCTGGCCACCCTTCCCACAGTGAGAGGCTTTATCACGCACTTTATGTAAACCCAAGACTCCGAAACCCAAACAGTCAGGTTTACCCAAGCTGATGCTCACTGGGTCCATTGTAACTTCTGACTGATGCAGGAGTTCAGTTTCATGAAGTATAGGCAGGCTCCTCTGGGTAGGGAACTTGTGCTAGGAACCTCTCTGCTTGGGGGTGACCCCCCCCCCAAGAGAAACTTTGATTCCCCTGACTCAGATTAACTTGGTGACATGAATCAGTTACCCCACCAGCAATTTTTGGATACCATCTCTGAAGGCATCTAGTCCTCAGCGCTGCCACCTGAGGACTTGTCTTTTGGTGGTACTCTTCATAGAATGAAGGAGTCATTTAATCTGGAATCTAGGGAGTTTGTTCAGATACTTTTAGACTATTGAGTCATCCATAAAGTCTTGGGTGATGTGTTTTTGGACATCACTACAGCTTGATTCCCTTCCCCTGCTCTCAGGAAGCCTGATGGCTTCTGTAGAGTGCTCAGATCTCACAAACATCTCTGTATGAATACAATGGGGGACCCAGCTGTTCTGTCTGAAGTCCACCAAGGGATCATCCGGGCTTATTTCCAAGAACCGTTTGCCAAGTGACATAGTCAACCGCTAGACCGATTTTTGGCAAAAAGACTTGCACCTCCACTGCTGTGGCCATGAGAACTGTGAGCTGCCAAATGTCCTTCCATTTCACTGTTTCAGTTCAATGATGAAATAGTTTGAGCATATTCAGGAACAAATCAAGTCTAAGACAGGGGATACAAGATGGCCTTCATGAGGGCATCCAGGAATTGTCCAATGCAGGTGTCCAGATATTCATTCAAATGTGGCTATGATACACTGGATGAATTATGCAGGGCAGCTGCTACGGTCTGTTCATGGAGACATGCTTAGCTGAACACATGGCCTCTGTCAGATCATGTTAAACCAGAGATGTTATGTGATCCTATCTCGCCTACATTCTGTACTGATGGGTTCGGAGCCGGTCCTCGGCTCCGACTCGGCACGCTATACTATAGAATGAAGTCTCTTATTGGCTGAGCCATCCCATATCCCAGGATGCACCACCACTGCTTCCCCAGATCTCGTTTGCCGCTTTACAAGCAAAGACGTGGTCTCGGACTTGGCTGAGCTAAGTGCTTTTTTCTAAAGAAATTTCTGTCAGGAATTTTTTGATAATCGACCCAAAAGCTGTTTTAACAGCTATCGTTGTTGTGTGACTGAGTTTGAGTTATTTTTTGTGGTAAATTTATCGTTTATTTGTGGGAAAGGATCCCGTTTAAGTTAGAGGGGCCTTGCCCTCGCGCGTGTTTGAAATACTTAGTGTGAGTCTTGAGGTAGTATTATAGTGGTCAAGAATCCCGTTTATGTTAGAGGGGTCTTGCCCTAATTCTAATCACCTTTAAGAAAGTTTTGTGACCAAAGTTTCTTTTTTGTGTAGTGATTGTGTGTGTCAACATGTCTAAAGAGCACAGACCATCTGGGTTCAAAAAATGCTCTAAATGCAGTTACAAAATGTCCATAATGGACGATCACTCTTTATGTGTGTATTGTTTAGGCCCTAAACATCTTCAGGAGTCATGCAGTGTTTGTCACGCATTTTCCTCCCGGGTCCTCCAAGAGAGGAAAAACAAATTGATTTTAAAAGGGCTTATTACACCTTCTTTTGAGGAGGCTTGATCTTCTTCCTCTTCACCTTCGAAGAAAAAGAAATCGTCGGCTCCGACCAGCCCGTCGGAACCGGCCACAAAGAAATCTCGGCAGGCTTCTCCATCAGCTCCACGGACTTGGAGCCGAGGGCGGAACGGTCTGCCTCGATGCCTCCAGCCTAGACTCCTCTGGCTTCGGAGCCGACGGCTAGAGCTTCGAGAGGCGGGTCACCTTCATCGGCTCCACTGTCTTCGGAGCCGATGAGAGTTGCCCGCTCAGACTCTTCCCCTTCGGCGCCAAAGTCCACTTCGGCTCCGAGGGAAATTGCAATGGTTGTGGAGTCTCCCTCGGCACCGATATTTATCGAGACTATTCGGAGCCGGTCCCCCAGTCCTTCGGAATCGGTGGAGAAGTCGACTCGAACCTGTTCGATCTCTTCTCGGTCTTCGCGGATGTCAGATTCGGACATTGACAGGGTACTTCAAAGGCTGTTTCAGTCTCCAGTCTTCCGAAAGTTGGTTTCGGCTCCAGCCCAGTTGGCTCCGGAGCCGATTGCCCACCCTGTTGTCTTGGTTCCTCCTCCAACAGCCTCGGCACCGTTGGAGTCTGTGCTGGTGGAGCCGATGGAGGTTTTCGGGTCGGCTCCGACCCTTACTCCAACCCCGACCTTCGGGTCGGAGTTCGGTACACGGACCTCTTCGGTCGGCCCCGTGGCTGACGCTTCGGGACCGATGTTTTCGGTTCCGAGCCTCCCTCTCAGTGTGTCGGCTGCGGGAGTGCCGTCTACTGTTGTGGCCTCTGGGATCGGACCTTCCCAGGACTCTGGGGGTCCGGCCTTCAGGGCCATGAGGAGTGCTTTGGCCAAATCTTCTTTGGCCACCTCCACCGTCTCACCGGCACCTTCCCTTGGCACGAAGACTGGTTCCCTTTGTAGTCCCCCTGTCTCAAGACAGCGGAGCCCTGGGGCCTGAGGTCACCCCCATTGGGGTTTCCCCCCTTCCTGAAGGTCCCTCCGAAGCGTCTTCGGAGGAACCTCCAAGGAAGACAGTGCAAGAGGAAGCACGTGGACTCCCCTGATGAGTGTCTCACCTCGGACACCGACCTCGATGATGCGGAGGGGTCCCCCAAGTCGTCCTCGGATGATGTCTCCTTTGTGGACATCTTGGAAATCCTGAAGCAACCAGGCGACTGGCAGTCCAAACCCCCTTCCGCTGAGGAGTCGGTATTCCTCAAGGCCTTCGGGGCTCAGCCCTCCGCCTCCTGGGTGTCTCCGCCCTTCGATGAGCTTCTGGATTTGATCTCTCGAAGGGCGTGGGAGCACCCGGATTCTATGGAACCGGTGCCGGCTCACCCTAATAAATTTCTTTCAGCCCCCCCCGAAAAGGATTTCCTCTCCAAAGGTGTGGCTGTAGATGCCCTGGTGGTGGCATTTGCTACCCAACAAGATGTGGCAGAGGCTTCGACGTCCGTCCATCCTCCTAATAAAGAGTCCAGGAGCATGGATCGGTACGGGAAGCGCACCCTTACTTCAGCAGCCTTTACTTTAAGGTCTCTGAATTATCTGACTCACTTCACCAGACTTCAGAGGGATCTGGTCAAGGAACTTTCAGATAACCCTCTCTGGTAACCTACCTGAGCAGTTGGCCCAGACTGTTAGCTCTCAGTTGGCTACCCTATCATCAATATCGAACTCGTCCATGAGGCTCATTTCGTATGCAGCTGAGGGGGCGAGTAGAGCGGCAGGAACAGGTGTTGCTCTACGGAGACCAGCCTGGCTTCGCCTGTGTCATTTTGCGGAAGCCTTCAAGTCTTCCTTTGCCGACGCTCCCTTTGATGGGTCCTCTTTGTTTGGACCCAAGGTAAAGGACACCTTGACTCACTGTGAACAAGAGGGTAAGACTTTGACTGCCGTAGGGGCACGGTTTTCCACTCCCTTCCGGCCTTATCCCAAGGCTAGAGGAGGGGGGATAATGTGGTTCCGTAAATCTCAAAAGACTTACTCCTCACAGCAGGACGATCCCCCTTCTAGAGGGAGAGGAGGGGGAAATTTTTCAGGAAGACGCCGTCCCAGAGGTGGCAGAGGCCCCCGCAACACTGGAGACCGCGAGTTCTTTCGTGGCTCCTCAACCTTCCAGCATCCCTGAAGGATTGCTCGACTGTGCAGCTCCGGAGCCAGTCGGGGGTCGTTTTTCGAAGCACCTAAAGGCCTGGGAGAATATCACTCAGGACCGATGGGTGCTCCGAATCATCGCCGGAGGTGACATCATCCCCTTTTCTCAACCCCCCCCCCCCACCATCCAGGAAAATCCCGGACCCACCACCCAGTCAACGGGATCTTGCAGCCATCGAAATCTCAAAGCTGCTTCAAAAAGGAGTCATCCAACCGGTCCCCGTAGGCCAGACCGGATTAGGGACTTACTCAAGATTCTTTTTGGTGCCAAAAAAGACCGGGGACTTGAGGCCCATTTTGGATCTCAGCAAGCTAAATCGATCAGTCAAGAAGTCCAAGTTCCGGATGGTCACCTTGCAATCCATTCTCCCGCTGCTGGAGAAAGGTGTTTGGATGTGCTCCATAGATCTCAAGGACGCCTATTATCACATCCTGATAGATCAGGCATCCAGGAGACACTTGCGCTTCAGCCTGGGAGACAGTCATTTTCAGTTCCGTGCACTGCCCTTTGGTCTCACCACAGCCCCCAGGGTGTTCACCAAATGTTTGGCGGTGGTGACTGCTCACCTGAGGAGTCTAGGATTCCAGGTGTTTCCATACCTAGACGACTGGCTCCTAACTGCCACCTCCAGGCGTCTACGCTTACAAAACCTAGCAGCCACTATATCTCTAGGCAACTCCCTAGGAATCACCTTCAGTTGGGCAAAGTCTGTGTTGCTGCCATCTCAGCGCATACGGTTTATCGGAGTAGAGATAGATTCAAAGCAAATGCGGGTCTATCTTCCTACAGAGAGGATAGAAACATTAGTCTCAAGTTCGAGCCTTGCTTCTCAAACGCCGAGCCCCAGCCAGGATGGTCCTACAACTGTTAGGTTCCATGTCGGCCACCGTTCTCCTAGTCCCCTTGGCAAGATTACATATGAGGATTCTCCAGTGGCTCCTGTCAGTCCAGTGGTCTTATCAGGATCTCCCTCTGTCACCTCATTCTGATCACAGAGACGTGCAAACAGGACCTTCGTTGGTGGCTTCTTTCCTCCAACCTGGATCAGGGGCGACCCTTCGTTCCACCACCTCCAGTGGCCACATTGACTACAGACGCCTCCCAGATGGGGTGTGGGGGACATTACCTGGGCAGGTCAGTCCAGGGCAAGTGGCATTCCGACGAGAGTCTCCTCCACATCAACATACTGGAAATGAGGGCGGTGCTTCTATCTCTGCAAGCGCTACACGATTACCTCCCTCCGGGCGTGATTGCCATTCAGTCCGACAACATGTCAGTAGTCTGGTACCTGAACAAGCAGGGAGGGACCAGATCCTACCCCCTTTGCAGAGAGGCCATGAAAGTGTGGGATTGGGCGATTGCAACCAAACGTTTTCTGGTAGCAACACACATTCCTGGGAGATCCAGTGTGATAGCCGACAGACTGAGCAGAACTATTCTCTCCCCTCACGAGTGGTCTCTGAACGACAGAGTGGCAACTCAGATTTTCAGAAGATGGGGAACTCCTTGTTGCGACCTTTTCACAACCCCCCTCAACACGAAATGCGAACAGTTCTTCTCTCACCCCAGTTCCGGGGGAGGTTCCCAAGGACGCCCTAGTACAAGCTTGGCCCACCGGCCTGCTTATACATCTTTCCACCGATTCCCCTTCTTCCCAAGGTGATCCAGAAGGCGATTCGCTTGGAGAGCAAAATGATTTTAGTTGCCCCATACTGGCCTCGTCAAGTCTGGTTTCCCTTTCTTCGGAAATATGCACTGGACGGTCCATGGTTCCTGGGCCAAGTTCCGGATCTCTTGACCCATCAGTCGGGACAGCTTCATCAGTCCCTCCACTCGTTGAGGTTAACAGCTTGGCTCCTCCTCTTCCGACCATAGTCAGGAACCATGCTTTGGACCCGAAAGTCATACATATCTTGTCCTCGGCCCATAAGACTTCTACTAAGAAATTGTATAACAGCAAATGGAAGAGATTTGCTATTTGGGCCCAACTCCGGGGATTAGATCCCATAACTGTCCCGGTGTCAGAGGTTCTAAAGTTTTTAGCTTCTCTGTTCAATCAAGGTTCTTCGGTCTCTACCATCAAGGTTCAATTGGCAGCTATTTCCAATTTTCATGAGAGCATAGAACCACCTTTGATGAGCAACAAGTTGTGTAAAGCCTTCATGAAAGGTGCTGGGCTGCTTCGGCCCCCGATATCTCATCCCGCTCCACCGTGGGACCTTAATGTTGTGTTAGGTGCTTTGACCTCTTCCCCCTTTGAACCGGCAGCAACTTGTGACTTGAAATGTCTTTCTTGGAAGACTGCTTTCTTAGTTGCAATTACATCAGCCAGAAGAGTTTCGGAACTTCAAGCACTATGTGTCAAACCACCATACCTGGTTTTTCACAAGGATAGAGTATCCCTCAGACCGAATCCATCCTTTGTTCCTAAGGTTTGTTCTAGTTTTTGTCTGCAACAGTCTTTGGAACTTCCAGTTTTCTTCCCAAAGTACTCTAATAGAGCGGAATACATCTTTCACACCTTGGATGTTCACAGACAATTGCGCTTCTATTTGGATAGGACGCACCAAACAAGGAAAACGGATCAGTTGTTTGTGTCCTTTTCGGACAATAAATTGGGCAAAGCCGTCACGAAAGTCACTATTGCCAAGTGGATCAGAGACTGTATCAGTCATACTTACTTCATTTCTAATAAAGAGCTTACAACTACAGTGAAAGCTCATTCTACCAGGGCTATGGCTACTTCGGCAGCTTTTCATTCTAAGCTTGCCATTAGTGACATTTGTGCTGCGGCTACATGGTCTTCTCACACCTTCATTTCTCATTACAAATTGGATGTGGCATCTCGGGGGTGAGCTTCCTTCGGTTACACAGTTCTCCGGAGTGTTTTCCAGTGAGCCACCCAGGAATCAGGTGCTAGGGACGCTGTCCCATCAGTACAGAATGTAGGCGAGATAGGATCACATAACATCTTTTAGTTATGTACTTACCATAACTTTAGATGTATGGGATCCATCTCGCCTACATTCCTAATAACCCATCCTCCTTCCCCCTGCCTTGGAGATCAGAAGAGACCGGACGGTTCAAGTTTAGCTGTTTCATCCTGAAACACCTGGCAATATTATATCAACAGTCTATGTGTGTGTGCATGTGTGCGGACAAACAAGATCTGGGGAATCAGTGGTGGTGCATCCTGGGATATGGGATGGCTCAGCCAATAAGAGACTTCGTTCTATAGTATAGCGTGCCAAGTCGGAGCCGAGGATCGGCTCCGGACCCATCAGTACAGAATGTAGCGAGATGGATCCCATACATCTAAAGTTATGGTAAGTACATAACTAAAAGCTTCTTAAAGCCATTCCGGATAGGAGTTTTTCTTTAGACCCCTGCTGAAAAGGTGTTTAACAGACCAGGTAAGAAGGGGAAGAGCATGAAGTTAGTCACAATTCTACCCTTCCCCTACTCCTAAATACAGTAAAAACTAGACTAGTAAGCCGTGGCCCTTTCCTCCAAAGCAGGAAAAGACCAAAGCTTCAAAAGGGGAAACGGTCCCAGTACCAAAGAATGCAGATTAATAGCTGTTGATCTTGGGTGTAGGACCTGGTACCCATAAGAGAACAGTTGTGACTATTCTCAGCTAAGCCCACCCCATCTATATCTAACCTACCTTGGTGGAAGGCTGCATTCCTTCAACTTTTGGGAAATGTGTGCTCAGGACCAATAGGTCCTACAGGTAATGAGAAGATACTCTTTCCATTTCTGGAAAGTGCTCCCTTCTTGGGCATCCTGCCCCCCCCTCCCAATCCAAGGAAAAGTTTTTACCACCAAGGAAGACTGTCTTTTACAGCAAGGATCCATTCAACCAGGCGAGCAGGGTACAGGGTTCTGCTTCTATCTCTTCTCAGTATGAAGGAAGGAAATTTGGAGATGCATCTTGGATCTTTCAAGGCTAAACAAATTTTTGGCACTACCCAGATTCAAGATGTTAACCCCGCAAATGTTTCTACGTCTCATTTGGCTCCCTTTTGAAATGTTGGCACTCAAAATGCTGACTGCTGACAAACCAGGGGGAAAAAGACCAAAATTACAAGAGAAGAGTGACTAAACAGACATTGCTTTTCTCATTTTAAACTTGTTTTTTTGCAGGCGACAGAGTACAAAGGATTAGTACAGATAAAATCACTTTAGCTAGCAGATCTAGGAGACTTGTCTGGTAGGAATAAAGATGCCTTTAGAACAAGAACACTCTATCTACCTACTTGAATAAACTGCTTGAAACTTCAGGGCATCAGTGTCTCCCCTAAATCTGCTAGATAGTGATTTTTACCTCTACTAATCTTTTGTACTCTGTTTCTTAATAGCCCTGTCGCCCTCTGTGTCACAGGTGGGACATCAGACCTGACTCAAGCTTTCAGGATTGCATCTGTTTTCTGTTTTGCATTGGGGAACCCACACCCCACATCCCCATAATGTGGGGTTAAAGGCCTCATACACCCCCTTGAGCTTGTACAGCAACTCTGAGGTCACCATACATGTGATAAAAGGGAAATGGCTTTCTCAGACTTGGTATATGTAAGACCATTTTTTGACCATTTAGTCTCCATGTTTTGGGACTCACTCTAGTGGGTCCTGACATTTCAAATGGTTAGTTTGATTTTGCTAGGGACACTGATGGTGACCATGGTCCTAAAGGATGCCTACCTTCCTATTCCTGTTTACAGGAGGTTCCTTCTGCTCAAAGTCTGTGTGTGTGTGGGGGGGTCCCACTTCCATTTCTGTGACATTTGGTTCATCTACGGCACCCAGAGTTTTTTTACCAAATGCCTGGTACTAGTCATTGCCTTTTGCAGAACCAAGGGTGTCCACATGTACCCATACTTAGTTGCTGATCCAGGCAGCTTCTACTATACTTCTCCGTCATGCAAAGCACCCTAGATTTTTTTTCAGAGGTTGTGCTCAACTGTGAATGAGAAGTTGTTGCAGGTAATGTCCATTTTCTGGGTAGTCATCTCACGAGCTGAATTTGATTCTGTTCAGCAGAAGGCATTTCTGCCCAAAGACAAGATAGTTTCTGTCTGAATACTTTGTGTATTTGTAGGCAGCAGACCATTACAGTAAGAGCTTTCTTGAGGATGCTTGGGTACATGGCTGCATGTATCCTGGTAGTTCCCCATTCAAAACTCTGTATGAGAATGCTGCAGTGGTTCCTAAAACAAAACTTCTGATCCTGATACTATAGCAACCTTTGGAAATTCCCGTCCTCTCTTCTCTCATGCCTGAAAAAGAAAATTCTTCAGTGGGAGTAGAGCATCAAGGAAGAACGCAGGTAGAGGAGACATCTTCTACCAGTAAATCAGACCTTACTATGGACAGCTAGGACTTGGCTTGGGGGCATTTTTAGACAACCTCAGATCCAGGGAGTGTTAAGACAGATTCTTAGCATACCAGCATGTCAGCCTAAAAGATGGTGGCAGTCGTTCTGGTCATGAAAGCCTTTAAAGGCAAACTGATACCAGAGCCTATAAAGATACTAACAGATAATACAGCCATGATGTGGTACATCAAAAGAAACAAAGGTGCACTCACTCTTACCACATTTGTGGATTAGCAGTGAAATTGTGGCAAGTATCACAACTGTCTCCTGCAGCCTATTGCATTCCAGGGCTGGACAACCTGCTAGCAGATGGTTTAAGATCCCACCTAGGCCCAAAGAAGGGGGATGCAGAAAAGTTTTCCTAGTCTTAACCTCCATATGGGATGTGCCTGAAATAGACCTTTAGCTTCTACATTAACCAGGTAGCTCAAGAAGTTCTGCCTGAAAGAAGTGTGGAAAACAAGACTTCTCCTCCACCTGGACAGACAGTCTTTTATGCCTTCCCTCCAGTACTCTTTATCCCCTGGATGTTCCCTCCAGTACTCTTTATCCCCTGGATGTTGCAGAAATTGAAGGAAGACTGGTGAAAGATGATGACTATCGTTCCATACTGGCCTAGCCAGAACTGGTTCTCTCTTCTGGCCACCCTTAGTGAGGGGAGAAGCAGAACACCATGTCAGACAATGGACTTGCTAACCCAGGGCAAAGTGTCTGTAATACACCCCAACTTAAGTACACTCAACATGACAGATAGGATGATGAGATCTTTATTCCATCCAGGCATTCATTTTTAGAAGTTGTATTTGCAATTCTAAATGAGGCTAAAAAAAACTTAGTACCAGGAAATCTTGTTTAGCTAAGTATAAAGTTTTATTTTGGTGCAAAGCAAGGGATATGCTACCCAACAAAGCATACTTGGAACAAGGCCAGGGATACAACTCTATAAAGAGGTCCTGTCTTCAAGTGTAAAAGTGCATACTTCAGCAATTTTTGCTTCCTTGTCATCTCCTGCCTACTTCCATCTATGCAGGAAATAGTTTCCTGAAGGAAATTTTGCGTCTCGGACCCCCTAAAGAGGGATTTTGCTCCCCTGTGGAACTCTGCTTACATAGTAAAAAACTTGAGCCAGCAGCCTCAGCACCCCTTATACTGCTAATCTGGAAAATTGATCTACTGCTGGCACTTACCTCAACCAGATGTATTTCAGAGCTACAAAGTCTTGTGTGCAGGAACCTTTTCTCTTCTGTCACAGGGACAAAGTCACTAAGAAAACCCCTCCTTTTATACTCAGTGTGGTATCAGACGTCTCTCTAAACCAGGCCATACATCTCCTTGTCTTCCTAAATCCCCTGGAACAAATGGAGAAAATCCTTCAAGTCCTGGATAAGGGTCTACCTCCAGAGGGCTATATTTACAAGTCGATACAAGCAACTGTTAGTATTTTCAGAAGTAAATGAGGGGAGAGTTGTAGGGGAAGCAGACCATCTAAAAATGGATAGTTAATTGTTTGTCTTTCAGCTTTTCCCGGTTAGGGGTCGCCACAGCGGAACTCCAGTCCGCTAATGATTGGTAGTGGATTTTTACGTACTGGGTTACCAGCCCTGACGCACAACCTTCAACGAAGGCACGCCCCATTCACATATGCCTCCACACAGAAGACGCTCTAGCTGAGAATCGAACGGGACAACGTCTTGCTATGAGGCGACAACGCTACCGCAGCACATCACCTTTTATTTTTCATATCCTGGCAAACGGATACCTGTCAAGGTAAGAGCACATTCCACCAGAACAAAAGCAGCCACCACAACATTGCTGGAGGGGGACCTCAGTCCAGTATATGCTGGAAGCAGCCACTTGGACATGCTTTCACTAAACACCATCACTTTGGTTCCATTTACAGAACCGCAGCTGGATATGCCTCTGCTGTCTTCCTGGCACAACCTGCTGTCCAGCCACCCCAATATAGTAACTTTACAAAAAAAAAAAAAAGCCGGGAGCGTGAATAATTAAACTATACTGCATTAACACACAACACTTCTTTAGTGCTTTCATCCAACAATATGGACTTTCAGAACATTATCCAACAGTTAAAGAACTAAATTTGTACGCATTTAAAAATTACATGACCCTTTAATTCAATCAATTGACCCAGCAAACCCAGTTATAATTAAAGTTACACTTGGTACTTATTAGAATAAAAACATTATAATTACTACCTACTTCATATTATCGGATAATTACTTTAAAAAATAAGTTTATACATGTTCATAAACAATAGGCTGACTTTAATCTCAAAACACTGCCAAAAACATTTGAGAGTACTAGAGGATTGAACGCGTCTGTGTAAAGCATGATCTTCATTCCATTTTCCCGACAGAAGTGCTAAACAAGTGTGTTTAATAAAGCAGTGTAGTTTCGTTGTTCATTCTCCCAGCTTTTTTTGTTTGTTTGTGGTGTGTCAGTGGTAATTCTGTAGTCCTCCTAAGACTTAGTATTGCAGTGTTTGCTATGAAAAGCATAGTATAGTTGTGTTGGTAACTTAGAATAATTGTAGATCGATGTTGCAGTTACATTTCCCTTCCTCCTGCCAGTGTCTCTGTTATTTCCTGGAGTTGTGGTGCGTATCCTACCAGTCACCCCCCATCATTTCCTCCAGCATTTTTGCAGTCAGTCAGTATGGTCAGGGGGGCAGGTTCTCCGCCTGGGGAGCATCCAGACTTCAGTCGCTCTGGCAGGAAAGACCTAAAGATGGCATCGGCCAGCAACTTTTTCTTATACCATTGACATCTTGACATCAGCTAGCAAGAAAGTCTGCCAACTAGGAGATGGTAAAACCTTTGATAGTCGGGCCAGATGTAGGGCTCTGTATGGCAGCCAGTCTTGAGACTTATTACTGCAATATTGATGTACAACTATGGCAAGTTATCAGGACAGTACTTTACTCAGATTACTACATGGTATAACTTTGGTAAAGAAGAGTATTCAGTTGGGTCTGTGGAACAGTCCATAGTGCTCCCCTACACACACGCACACACACACACACTGATCTGAGCTGCCATTTAAGGACATAGGGCCATGGTAACCCTTTCATATTGGTGGGGCTTAGTAGGTGTGTATGTTTGCATTGTAAAAATACACCTAACCATCACAAAACCATTGCAAATTATGCAGCACAGGCATAATGTGATACTTTGTGCCAGTTGTCATTCTAGCTGTGAAATTTTGCACTCCCTGCAAGTGTGCTACATCAGGTAAAGGAGTTGTATTAGACAAGGTGGGAAGTAACCAGAACAAACACGTCACCATTACTAAGTCCAAAGGTGGAATATAGTATCTTGTCTTAGCAATGCATTCATTTGGATGTAATGACTTGTTAGCAGACAGTACCTGATCCTTCAGTGGATATCTGTTAAGGATGCAGCCAAGAACTCCAATTCAAGAAGTCATGTCCAGATGTGATCCCCCAGTGTGTAATTGGTGGGTAGCTAAAGGGAGGTTCTTTATTAACTGTTGAAATAATCCTTATAGATGGGACACATCTTGCTAAATATACCATACGTCCACCTAGTTTACAAAGCTTCATGCACCCTTCTAGTAAACTGTACATCTGCCCTCAGTACGAGTAGACAGGCTAGTATAAAGGACATATGGATGTGTCACAACTCAGGACTGTCTTGCTGTTAGCCCACAAGGCTCTTGTCAGCATTGCATCTAGTTATCTGTATAGTCTTGTTTCAGCTCAAAGTCTTCAATCATGTACAGTGGATAAAAAATTTTACACACCCTGTTAAAATACTAGGTTTTTGTGATATAAAAAATGAGACCACAATAAATCATTTCAAAACTTTTCCCACTTTTAATGTGACCTATAACCTGTGCAATTCAATTGAAAAGCAAATCTGTTGGGGGAAAAAATATAAGAAAAAATGTACAATGCAGTGGTTGGATACGTGTGCACACCGTTAAACTAATACTTTGTTGATGCACCTTTTGATTTAATTACAGCATTCAGCCTTCTTGGGTAGGAGTCTATCAGCATGACGCATCTTGACTTGGCAATGTTTGCCCACTCTTAATTGCAAAAGTACTCCAAATCTGTGAGATTGTGAGGGTATCTCTTGTACATAGCTCTCTTCAGCTCACCCCACAGATTTTCTGTTGGATTTAGATCTGGGCTCTGGCTGGGTTATTGCAAAACTTTAATTTTCTTCTGGTGAAGCCATTCTTTTGTTGATTTGGATGTATGCTTGGGGTCATTGTCATGTTGAAAGGTGAAATTCCTCTTCATCTTCAGCTTTCTAGCAGACACCTGAAGGTTTTGGGCCAAAAGTGACTGGTATTTGGAACTGTTCATAATTCCCTCCAGCTTGAGTAAAGCCCTGGTTCCAGCTGAAGAAAAGCAACCCCAAAGCATGGTACTGCCACCACCATGCTTCACTGTGGGGATGCTTTTCTTTTGGTGATGAGAAGTGTTTTTGTGCCAAATGTACTTTTTGGAATTGTGGCCAAAAAGTTTAACCATGGTCTTATCAGACCATAACACACTACCTACATGCTTTTGGGAGACTTTATGTATTTTGCAAATTTTAGCCAGGCCTGGATGTTTTTTTGTGTAAGAAAAGGCTTCTGTCTTGCAACCGTACCCCATAGTCTAGACATATGGAGAATACAGGAGATTGTCACATGTAGTACACAACCAGTACTTGCCAGAAATTCCTGCAGCTCCTTCAGTGTTGCTGTAGGTCTCTTGACAGCCTCCTTGACCAGTTTTCATCTCGTCTTTTCATCACTTTTGGAGGGACGTTCAGTTCTTTGCAACTTCACTGTTGTCCCATACTTTCTCCACTTTTTGATGACGTCTTCACTGTTACATGGTGTATCCAATGCTGTGGAAAAGTTTTTGTACCCTTCTGACTGATACCTTTCAACAATGAGTTCCCTTTGATGCTTTGTAAGCTCTCTGCAAACCATGGCTTTTGTTGTAGCAGGCAACTGAGTAAATGTCAGGAAAATCCTACTAGGACAGCTAAACTTTATTTGGGGTTAATCTGAGCATCTCTAATTGGTGGCAGGTGTGTACCCAAGAAGACTGAATGCTGTAATTAAATCAAAAGATGCTTCAACAAAGTATTAGTTTAAGGCTGTGCACACACAACGATGTATTAGTTTAAGGGTGTGCATACTTTTGCAACCAGCATACTGTACGTTTTTTTAATTTTTTTAAATATTTTTCTCGCAATAGATTTTTGTTTTTCAATTGAATTGTACAATGAAATGATTTATCGTGGTCTCACTTTTTATATCACAGAAAACTGGCATTTTAACGGGGGTGTGTAGACTTTTTATATCCACTGTAAGTACCCCATTGGTGACCCTTCCTGTTTCTTTACTGATGTTTGAAAGTTTTTCTTGTCTCAACAAGAAAAATGCCATTGTGGGTGCCAAGTACTATACAAAGACTCCCACTGTAGCTGTTTTCTTAGGGGCTGTACACAACATTAAATAATTAACTGTTTGCCAGTCTTTCACCCCAAAGACCATTAGAAGTAAGCTAAACTCCCTTTGTGCTTATTTGGAGAATAGACTTAATCAGGACTTGGTGCATGCAGCTGTAGCTTCGTCCTTCTCTTCACCAGATCCCTAACTGGTTTAAAAAAAGAGACAATCGTAAAAGTTGACTTGACTATAACCATACATCCTCCTCTTAGTTTGTGACCGACTCCACCAAGGTGTTTGCATTCCCTGAACAATCTTTCTGTTTCACCTAGGCGCCTCTAATGCATTCCCTTTGGAGGCCACTGTGGTTTAGTATATTGCATGTATGATCAGACCAGACGTTCTGCTGAGTCACCTGGGAAGGGGGAACCATGAATAATATGAGGAAGGTGTCCACCAACATACTCTGGGAGGAGTTCAAAAGCTCATTTGTGGAGGTCAGGCCCAAGGCTGACCATATTTAAAGAAAAATATATCTGGATGCCCATAGAAAGTATGCTCAGAAAACCAAACACATCATCTCGTCCCACCCCTTGCAATCAAGTGAGAAAAAAAGATTGGTTTAACTTTGCATAAGGTCTTTTTAAAGCTGTTCAGTCCTTTCATTATTCTCTGTCTGCCCCATCTTCATCCCCATCTACTCTAGTTAAAAGGAAGTGTTTCATCCTTTTCTGAAGAAGAGTTTTCAGATTGACATTGAAGGGTTTAATTATGACTCTCCCACTGGACGAAAGTCTGATGTTGACTAGATTTTATTCTCTGACTCTCCTAATGAGGAAATTTCCTTTGTGGAAAAATTGCTAAAATGGAAATTTGTGGTAGGATAAAGAAGTTTGACTCCTGGAAAGGGTACTGTGAGCTGTTGAGTAGGGATAGCCCTAAGCTTGCCATACCTCTAGTTCTGGGGCTTCGAGAAGATGATTTTTCTGCTGCTTCAGTGTCCCCAAACTCTCTGCATCCAGCCCCTACGAAATTTGACAAGTTTAATATGGTTCGTGATGCACACAAGTACCTTATAAAAATTCCTCTGCTGACCATGCTGTTATTTCTTTCTATACTGACAAAGATGCTATAATCTTTCCTTCTAACCCAGTCCCGAGTGATAAGGACAGCAGAGATAGGCAAAGCAAAAGGTGTGTACTTCTGCCACCTCAGCTTTTAGAGCCATTCATTGCCAAACCTACATGTCCAAGTTAATTTTATCTATTTTGAACAACATGGGACAAATCTTGGTTAATCTTCCTAACTTTGACTTGAAATCTGTTAGTCATGCGTACCTCTGCTCTGTCAAAAAGCAGTCAAATTTAGATGCAAAGCTGACCATAGTCCTTCCCACTAGATGTGAACACTGAATTGGTAAATTCCCCACTGGACAAGTACTTCATGTTTGGTAACTCCTGTGCTGAAGTTTGCAGAAAAATAGAAGGAAACTCTTCCAGGGCTTTAAACAGCTTTTCCTTGTTGCCATTTCCTAAATTGCATAGAAACTGTCCATCTAGTCAAGATCCATTTTTTTCATAAACTTTTCAAATTTGGTCAGCAGAAATCTGGGAAAACATTTCAAAAGGAAGAAAATCTAACTGGTCCCAGGGATTCAACTGCTAAAGAAAAAACTTCTGTCCCTGCCATTTACTTCCTTCCCCACCCCGACTTGACTCTGAAAATTGCAGGAACACTGTTTGCCGGATGTTGGATTACATATATCACAACAGGGCTTCAAACCAAGTTGCCATCCCTTCTCATTCAGGCAGGCATTCTTGTGCCCCCAAAGTCCAGCTTCATCTTATGCCCCAGTTTCAGCTCTTCTGCTTCAGGGGGGGGTCATAGAACTAATTCCCTCAGATCAATGGATGCATCCATTTGCTTAATACATTTTCTGGTCTGGACACTGTCTTGCACGTTCCAAAATTCAGAATGTTGACACTTCAAAGCACGTTCCAAAATTCAGAATGTTGACACTTCAAAGTCACTTCCATATTCTTCCCCTCAAGCATTTTTGTTTTCTCAACGAAAAAGATCAATTCTTGCATATTCCTGTTCACAAAAAGCACTGTTGCGAGCATCAATTCATACATAGGTTCATAGGTTCATACTAGGCTATCTGCCCAAGGGCATTTATAAGCCTAGCCAGAGTTTTGTGGCTTTCGCCACCCCTTTAGTTTGGAGGATACTATGCCCATTATTTTGCTGTGCCTCTGTCAAGCAGTGACACTGAGATAATCCCTGGGGTATATCTGCGATCTCCCATCCATTGGTCAAGATTTCTCTTGAACAAAGCCAGCGAGGTGCTCTGCCTCACATGTACCGGGATTTTGTTCCACAGCATAGGGAGTCTCTGGGTGATGAATCTGTCCCTCCAGCACGTCCTATTAATAACCGTGTCAAGGTTTGTCTCCCGCCCTTGTAGTTCTGAGGGATCTAGATTTTTTGAGGTGAAGCATGTTCATCAATTCTGGGTTGGACATGGCCTTGTATGTCAGGCACAGGTCGCCTCTGAGCAGACGGTAAGCGACTGAGTAGAGCTGAAGTTCCTTCAGTCGGGCAGCATAGGACATATTTTTGAGACCCTTTATCCTTTTGGTGAGGAACTTTTGGGGCCTTTCCAGTTGCTGCAGGTGTTGTCAGATACATTCCGAATGGGGCATTGTACTCAATCATTGGCCTGATGAGTGATGAGTACAGGGGGACGATGACTTCCCTTGATCTAGATGTGAATCCCTTCATGATCAGGTGGGCAATGTAGAAGGTCTTCCTAACTACTTTGGCAACGTGAGTATCAAATGAAAGGTTACTGTCAACCTGGGTACCCAGATCCCTGATAACCTCCTCTGTGCTTAGTGGGTTGCCGCCTATATGGTAGCTAGGGGTAACCTTGTTTTTCCCGAAGGGTATGACTATGCATTTTTGGCGTTTAACTTTAGGCCATGGTTCTGGCACCAGTTTTCCGTTTCTGTAAGACCCTTTTGAAGGATATCTGTGTCAGATGTGTTCTCAACTATGGCGCCCAGTTTGCAGTCATATGCAAATTTTGTCAGCCATAATCCTCCTGTGTTTGCTTGTACTTCTGAAAAGTAGATGCCGAACAGGAGAGGGCCCAGGACTGAGCCCTGTGGGACACCACTTGTGACGGGCTTTGAGTCTGACATGGCGCCAGCAACTCTGACCCTGTGGGTTCTGTCACTTAGCCAATTTGCAACCCATCTTGTGACGTATGGGTTTACATTTAAGCTGATGAGTTTTTCAATGATACCTGAGTGGGGTATTGTCGAAAGCCTTTGCCAGGTTGAGGTAGGCTGTGTGGACTGCCTTTCCCTCATCAATGGCCTTGGTGACTGTTTCGAAAAAGTCCACCAGGTTTAAAAGGCATGATCTGCCCTTGACAAAGCCAAACTGGGTCGGATCCAAAGTCTGCAAGTCTCCTATGTCTTTATTTGAGTTCCATTATGATCCTCTCCATAGCTTTGCAGATCAAGCTTGTCAAGCTGATGGGACGGTAATTTCCCGGGTCGGTGGAGGCACCTCCTTTGTGAAGTGGGACCACAGTTGCCGTACACCACTCCTTAGGCACGTATCCTGAGGTGAGGCTAAGATTAAACAGCTGCCCTAATTGCGGGTTTAATTCCTCATTGAGTTCGTGGAGCACACATCCGGGGACTCCATCTGGTCCCATGGATGCTGTGTTTTTTGCCTTTGAGAGAGCAGTTCTCACCTGAGCATTAGAGATGTTTGGGGGGCTATAATTCTCTGGTATAGATATCTCACCTTTTGGGGGGGGGGGGTTGCACTGAACCTGTCAGCCAGTATGTTGGCAATGTCTGTAGGTTCAGTAATTTTTACATCATTTTGAACTAATTCTGAGCATATCTGGGAGTTTCCTCCCAGGTTTCTAACATAGCTAAAGAAGGCCTTATGATTGTCCTTTGAGTCCTTAGCGACGTTTCTCTCAAAATTTGCCTTGGATGATTTTATGAGAGTTCTTAATTTTTTACTTATAATGATCAAGGGTGTTTTCCCTTTTAAGGATTTTGCTCTATCTTGTAGTAGCTTCCTCCTTTTGTTGTAGAGCTTGTTTATGGCTGGGGTCCACCAAACTGGACGCTTGCCTTTGGTACAAAGGGTCTTTGTTTTGATTGGGATTGCCTGATCCATGCAGTCCTGTAGGTGCTGGTAGAAGGCATTTGTAAGTGATTCAGCGGCTTGAGTAATGGTTTCCGCAGTCTCTGGGATCTTAAAAGAGACCACACTAGCTTTTAGAAGTGTGAAGTCGGCTTTTGAGAAGTTCTTCACTGTGGTCTTTTTTATCTCAGGTGGGGGCGGGATGTGGACTTCCAGTGAGCTTAGTTTATGGTCTGATCTCACCAGTGAAGGGTATACTTCCGGTGTTGAACATTGTGACCCCATGTTCGTGATGATGAGATCTAGTATGTTATCTCCTCTTGTGGGAATGGTGACTAGCTGTTCCATGGCATTTGAGTTTATGAACTCTAGGAACCTTTGGGCTAGAGTGTTGGGGCTTGAGTAGTGATCCCAGTCTATATTTGGGTAATTGAAATCACCTAGTATGATGGTGTTTGGAGATACATTTATCCCCTCCAGTGTTTTCAGGAAAGCCATGTGAGGTTCCTGAGATTGAGAGGGTGGCCTGTAACATGCTACAAATTGCAGAGCAGTCTTGCCTATGGTTAATTGCACCTGGATGGTCTCCGATGCATCGTGTGTTGCCACCAACCTTGAGGTGTGGGTGTTCTTGATGAATATAGACACCCCCCCCCTCCTTTCTTGGTGTTGTCCGGATTTTGGGGCCGGAAAGCATGATATGAGGTAAAGCCTGATAGTGCCGGGGTGCTCTCAGGAGCCTTGAACCAGGTTTCAGTCACAGCACAGACATCGATGTTCTCCATACTGAGAAGGGCCTCGAGTGCGTGCATCTTGAGGTTGAGACTTCTGGCATTGAGCAGCATTACCCTTAGTTTTTTCCTTTTTTTGTGTTCTAGGGTGGTAGGTTTAGAATTTGAGCCTTGCCTAAAAAAGGCACTATGGGGGTGGCAAGAGCCTTTGCCAATATCCGGAAGCCCAGGGGTGACAGGTGAAAGCCGTCCCTTGCGAAGCAGCATGGCTTGTCCAGCATGTCATCCCAGGCAGACAGACATTGGATCCCCTTTGAATGACACCAGAGTTTAAGCCAATTATTAAAGCTGATCATCTTGTCTCTGTATTGTGGCATCATTCTTGGTCAAGGTAGGATACTGCTCAAGGTCAGGGTCATACCTGCCTGGGCTACATAATCAGAGAGTTCCTCTGTCTCTTTTCATGTAGTCCAAGGAGGTACGTCTCAGGTCGTTCACACCAGCGTGGACAATGACAGAGTCGTACTTGTACCTGCTGTTGAGAGACCAGAGTGCTTGCGTTATGTGGCGGATTCTAGCGCCCGACGAGCAGCTTACTTTGACCTTTTCCTTGTTCAATCTGGTGAGCGGGACGTCAGTGTGTCTGACTATGGAGTCACCAATGATGAGTGTGTCTGGCATTGTGTTTGGCCTTAAGGGCTGTGACTGTTTGGCACACTGACTATGTGGTCTATGTGTTGCATGTGTTGTGTCCTGAGGTGGCAGTTGTTTGGGTGTCTGCTTTGGTGGCCTCTGCTGTTTTGGTAGATTTTTGATCAGAGCCTCCGAATATGTCTGTGTATTTATGTGTACGAGCCATTCCTTATCTCCTGACTGTGAGGCTGATATTTTTTCATACCCCAAGGTTTCACTCTGAACCTAAAAACAACTCTTCCCTGATTGCAAATCAAACTTTTTCTGGGGTGTTTTCTAGACTCTTGGCAATCACCACATTTCTTCTTCCATAAGTGGCAAACTTTGTTTACCTCACTTTCACACACAACAGAAAGTCTCCACTGCAAATGAATTCCTCAAAGTTCTAGGTTTCTTGGCATCTTCATACTTATGATTCCTCATGCCGTACTTCACATAAGAAAGTTCCAGTGGTTTCTCAAATCTATTTGGGCTCAACAAAGTCTCCTTTTATCTTTCTTTACCCCATTTCTCAAAATTATGAAGGAAGGAAACCATTTTGTGGGCCAAACAAGTCCTTTTCACTCCTAGCCCCTCTGACTGGCTGCAAACACTTCACACTTTCCTTGGGCACACTTTGCTTGGGGTGCTGTTTCTCACGGTGTGCAAAGAACTTGGGAACCACAACACAGGCTCAAATGCATCATCCTGAAATAAATGATGGTACTTATAGATGTTTTAAAAGGTCTGAATCAGTTTTGGTCTCCAGACACTCTTAATGATTTAAGAGGCAGCACCGCTGCAGTGCAGTATAGAAACAAACTGGGAGGAACAAGATTGTACTCCCTTTGCAGGCTGGCCATAATTGCCTGGGACATAGCAATTCACCACCACGTGTTTTTCAGGCAGCTTACATTCCTTCAGAGTAGAACACAGTAGCAGATTCCTTTGCCAAGTCCAGGATGGACTTTTTCAAGTTGATCCTACAGTGGGAAGTAATTTTGCACGTAGTCCACTTGTAAGGATTGCCCCAAATACATCTGGCCTGTATTCTAAACAGACAACTGAAGCAGATGTTCTTCGTGTTTCACTGAAGTCATCACTTTCCTGTTATCTGCTTGCAGTAGCCCTCAGTTGGTCTGATTAACAGTCTTGGGTCCTGCATCTGTTGCTGTCCCTTCTTCCATGTCGTCAGGGGTATAAAACATGCAGCCGATGCCATTACATCATTCTTTCTTGCCGTGTGGTGCCCGAAGCAGAAGCAGTTCAAGTGCCGGTCGGCCAACTCCTGAAATTTTCATTTTAGAGTTTCAAAACCGAAGTCTTCAACTAAAGCTAAGTACCCCGTTGGGGAAACTTTTTCTTGCTCTTTACCGATGTCAGTAAAAGTTAATTGCATTACTTGTGGAAAGCAAATACCTCATAAAGATTTTCATTCGTACTGTATTCCTTGCCTAGGCCCTGACCACGAACTACCGTGCTGTCGGTTTTGTGCTTTATTTAAATCAGCTCAGCATACAATCTGTCTGTATATTTTCGCCTCTAAATATTTCGGTTCTCAGTTTAATTATCCAGAAATGTCATCTGTTAGCCATACGACTACCGGGATTCCAAAAAAATGCAAGGACAGACAGGTCACCAAGGTCCAAAACTGCTGACGACGCTTATCCTAAGCCGGTCACCAATTCGCCGATACTCAGTGAGGTGCTTTCGCAGCCCCTGATACCCACTACGTCTGATTTGCAGGCCTCTACTGAGAACCATTCTGAGTCCGGTATGCCACGAGATATTTCAGCTATGGAACCTGCGGATGTCTCTACCTTGGATGGGTCTGGAGCCGCTGTGCGGACACCGGCTTCTGAGGGTGTATTCAGGCCTACAGACTTGCATATTAAACTGACGCCTCCTTCTTTTAGGCCTAAATCTCGAACCATGCCTATAAAGACGCTCAGGTCTCTATGCCTAAAAAACATAAGAATGGCGGACTATCTTATAACTCTAATCAGGGGAAGCCAGCCTCCCCCTTCTAAGAGACCTAGGACTGAAGTTGTTTATGAATCTTCTGACCAGGATTCTGATTTTTCTGATTCTGATGATCTGTATTTGCCCTTATCTGCTTATGAGGATTCTGATGCAGAGGACTCTATTCCCTCTGCTTCCCCTCCAGAGGATTTTTCTTTTAGTGAAACTTTACATACTCTAAGGGAGCATTTCCACTGGGAAAGCCAGGATTTTTCTGATTCAGAAAAGAGGCTTAGGGATTTGTTACTCCGGCCTCAGCATAGGCCTTTAGCTATTCCTCCTGTACTAGACATTGTTGGTGATGCTTTTTCAGAATCTAGTTTGGCCCCTGATTCCTTGCCTCCTGCTCCCAGAAAAACCTGACTGCTATTACAAGGTTCCTGGTTCACACAAGTTCCTTTTTAAAATTCGTTTTGCAGATCCAGAGACTATTTCACAGGGACCCAAGGGCATTAAGGCTTCTACTGCTAAAAATCCTACCCCTTCTGGGGCCCTGGATAGATGGGGTAAGAAGGTTTACACTTCTGCAACCTTGGCCATTAGGACTTTTAAACTGCCAGTTTCATATGTTAAAGTATTAACAACATGTTATTGGATTGCTTAAACAGAAAATTATGTTGATTCCTGACTGTGCGGAAAATAAAGAATTACAGAATTTAATGCATTCTGCTGAAGAGGTTGGAAAACATACTTTGCAATATGGATTTGATTCTTTAGAGGCCTCTTGCAGGGGTGCTGTTATTGGTTCTGTGCTCAGAAGGCATGCTTGGCTTAAGGAGCAATCTTTACCTGATCATGTTAAAGCTAAATTGCTGGATGCTCCCTTAAATCAGGACTGCCTGTTTGGCAACAAGGCTGAGGAAGTTCTTAAAAAGATGGAAGATAAAGCTAAATCTATGGAAACTGTTAAACATTTCTTACAAGTTCAGCCTCCTAGATTTAGTAGGCACTGGCCCTCTAAGAATTGGTCCTTTCCAGCCTCTTCAAGGTCTTCTCAAGCCAAACCCAGACATAGCAGAAACCCCAGGTTTCAGTCCCAGGGGACACAAGACTAAGCAGTGGGGGGTTTCTGCACCCAAATCAGGGAGTAGTAAGACTACCCCCCGCCTATGGAAAACAGTCTCAATTACTTGCTTCTAAAACTTTCAAGCACTTCCCAACTGAATGCTCCTTTAGACGGAAAGATTGGTCTGCAGGCCAAAAACTGGGAACTCATTACCCAGGACAAATGGGTTTTAAATGGTGTCCCAAGGATACAGATTTCATTTCCATACCTTACCCACACCAAGCGGGTGGCCAGATCTACCCCCAAATGAGTGGACAGAGGCCCAAAATCAAGTGCGCGCTCTCTTAAGCATGGGGGCTATTCAGTTGGTACCAGAAGAGGAAAAAGGACAAGGGTTCTATTTGAGACTTTTTTTGGTACCTAGAAAAGGCAATACATGGCGTCTTATCCTGGACCTTTCTACTCTAAATACTTTTCTGGTGATTCCAAAATTCAAGATACTGACTCTTCACCAGCTGCTTCCTATGCTAGGCAAAGATGCATGGTTAGCAACACTAGACTTAAATCCCTGACAGGGAGTCTTGCAGAAAATGCCTACGCTTCAAAGCAGGCTACATGCACTGTCAGTTCTCTGTCCTGCCCTTTGGCTTATCTACTGCGCCCAGGGTATTCACAAAGTGCCTAGCTCCAGTCATTGCATTCTGCAGGCAAAGAAATATTCAAATATACCCATATCTGGACGATTGTCTAATTCAGGCAGAAAGCCAGGACATACTTTTGAATCATCTGGCCTTTGTTCAAAGGGTACTGACTTGTCTGGGGTACACCATAAACGAAAATAAATCACACCTGGTACCCTGTCAACAAATTATATTCCTGGGAGCAAGCTTGAATACAACTTCCCAGATGGCTTTCCGCACGCCAGAGAAACAGATTCATTTGACAACCTACTTCAAACTAGTGGCCACAAAAACCCAGTTATCTGCAAGGCAAATACTGCAAGCCTTGGGGTTCATGGCCTCCTGCATTCTTCTAATTCCATATGCAAGGCTGCATATGAGGAAACTGCAATGATATCTCAAAAGCCTATGGTGTCAACATTCACAGGTTCTAGAAGCAATGATTCCTATCATACCTTGCCTACGCTTAGAGTTCCTTTGGTAGGCAGAGGCCTGCCACCAAAAAAAGGGACTACCATTCACACTACCCCCTGCCGCCCAAACCTTAACAGACGCATCAGACTATGCATGGGGGGCCCACCTGGCAGGAAGTGCATTCAGGGCAAATGGAAACCAAGTCAAATGCACCTGCATATCAATCAAAAAGAAATGTTAGCTGTAGAGAATGCTCTTGACAGCTTTCAAGGACCACATTCTTCCAGGACAATTAATGATAAAAACGGACACCACCACCACTGTTATGTGGTACATAAACAAGCGGGGGGGGGTACACATTCTTACCCCCTCTGCAGACTAGCCATGGCATTGTGGAACACCACCCTGAGCTATCAAATACATTTACAAGCTCAATTCTTGCCAGGAAAACTAAATACACTGGCAGACGAACTAAGCAGAAACCTCATGGACCCACATGAGTGGAAACTGGAACCAAGGATTTTCAACATGTTGACAAGCAAATGGGGGAAGCCCAGATATAGACCTGTTTGTCTCCCCAGAACTATCAATTAGAAAATTTTTGAGCAAGGACTCCCCACAGACAAGCTTGGAAAGTGGATACTCTGTCCTTCAGCTGGAAAAAGCTATCAGTTTATGCCTTTCCTCCTCTGCCTCTGCTCTCCAAAGTACTACTAAAGATCAAACAAGACAAATCAAGGACGATTTTGATTGCACCAGACTGGCCATGCCTACACTGGTAGTACCCCCCCCCCTTGTGCATTGTGGGCCCCATGGCACCTGCCTCAGACTCCTACTCTATTGTCTCAGCAGGAGAACCAAATTCTGCACCCTCAACTTCAAACACTGAATCTAGCAGCCTGGCTAGCTAATTTCTCCTTTACCATCTCTCAGTAAACCAATGATGGATATCATTTTAGAGGCAAGAAGGCTTAGTGCCAGAAAGTCTTGCGCTGAAAAAATGGAAAAGATTCTGTGCCTGGAACCAATTTCAAGGGATGGGTACAACAGTGCCCAATTTACCTCAGATTTTACAATACTTAACTGAGATGCTTCATAAGGGCCTGTCTTTCTCCTCCATCAGAATTCACGCCTCAACCATCTCAGCTTATTATAAAACAGAACCACCCCTCTTCTCTCCTCCACTGCTTAAGCAGTTCCTCAGAGGGGCCAAAAATATACGACCACCCAGGAAAGCTCCAACGCCAGCCTGGGACCTCAACTTTGTATTGGAAAAGCTCACCCTTCCTCCTTTCGAGCCAGCTGCCACTGCGGACTTAAAATTCCTTTCTTGGAAAACAGCTTTCCTTTTAGCAATCACTTCAGCAAGAGGGGTGTCTGAATTACAGGCCCACATGGCAGTGGAACCTTTCATCATCTTTCATCCGGACAGGGTGTCCCTCAGGACTAATTCCTCCATTGCCAAGGTGTTATCCAGTGTGGCCCTTAATCAGTCCATACATTTGCCAGCCTTCTTTCCTAATCCACAGAACAAAGGGGAGTGGATTCTGCACTCCTTAGACGTGCACAGACAACTTAATTCTACTTAGAACTAAACCTCAAAGGAAATCTGATCAACTGCTGGTGGCATTTGCTGCAGGGGCAGAGGGGAATGCTATTTCAAAGCAAACCATTTCCAAATGGATAGGCCATTGCATTCATTTCTGCTATAAACACCGTGGAAAACCTATCCCACAGGGGATCAGAACCAGGGCTGCATCTACCTCTACAGCCTTTCTCAGAGGCGTCCCTACCAGGGACATCCTAGAAGCTGCAACCTGGAGTTCTGTACATACTTTCACCAAGCATTACCATCTGCCAATTTTCCCTAAATCCAGAGCTGGCTTTGCCACTGCAGTCTTGCAAGGCGTTTTATCTGGTCCAAATTCTATTTAAATTCCTCCTCCCATCCTTAGCTTTGGGAATCTACCCAAAAGTGATAACTGCAACAGTGAAACATGAAGAACATAGTGCAGTTGTGTGCACTTACCATAAATGTAGTTGTTAGTATATTCACTGTTGCAGTCCTGGTTATCCTCCCTCCAGCCCCCTTCTTTTTTTGGCTATACCTCTACTTTCCTTTGCTGTCTTCAAAAGCTTTTTGGTGTATTTACTTTTTTGTTGGAGGTATAACCTTGAATATTTATAGATTTGCTTCCCATTAAGGGGCACCTGACATCTGGGGCAAGAAAAACTGATGTAATGGTGTCTGTTGCATGTTTTATACCCCTGACAACCTGATGTCATGGAAGAAGAGACAGCAACCGCCGCGGGACCCAAGACACTGTTAATCAGGCTGACTGAGGGCTACTGCAAGCAGATGACCCAAAAGTGATGACTGCAACAGTGGATACACTCTAACATGTACATTTATGGTAAATGTACACAACTCTACTTTCTGTTGTAGGTCTCCTTGCAGAGCAGTCTGGAAGACTGATACCTTTTCAATCCCCTGGATGGGAATATTTTTTTTATGCCATTCTCCCCTTTCCTCTTATTTCCAAAGCCCTTTAAAGGGTCAGGAAGGATTTAACAGATTGATTCTCTTTTGGACTAGACAAAACTGGATGTCCTTCATTAGATCACATTTGCAGATTTGTATACAAATGGGAAGTATCCTGCCAAGGAATACCCTTCATCCAGTCAGTATACCAAAACTTGGGCACTTACCCTCGCACAATATGCCAGACTCGTGCACAAGGCATAAACTAGCAACTTGCCTGTGGTATGATCCCAGTTAGTCTTATTAGGGATGATATACAATTGTCAACCATGGGATGGTAAGTCCAATCTATAAACAAATGGAAGAGGTTATTTCAAGCACAGAGAGAGAGACTGACTAGGCTTAAAATGGTCCGCAAGGGCAACCAGCCTAGTACTTGACCTAGAAACCTATAAGGATATTTGCTTGTGCAGAAGGGACATAATGGTACAAAGTTCCTCAGAGCGGTCTTGCTGCCCACCCGTGAAGACAGGCTATTACTTTTTGACTCCTCTTTGTTGTACAGCCTCTGCCAGTTTTCACTTGCTGTGGGCAGACCAATATCCCCACTGGGGACTCTTCATTTTTCAGTTATATTTTTGATTGCACTTATCCTGCTTCTTGTCAGCTAAGAGAAGGAAATGCAACCACCATCAGCAGATCCCCATAAAGATAGCTACACTGTTTATTTTGTCTCTCCCAAGAGCATAAGTTTAGGGTGTGCTCTGTAAGTCTTTCATTTCTAAGATTATAAGAAGTCACCTACCATCTCTAAAGGTTTACCTGGAGAACTAAAGGCTTAAGGAAGCAGTGAGAGGTAAGATGGCCTTAGTCATCTTTCTGATGTCCTTCAGCAGCCACATAAACTGAGGTTTCTCATGTCTGGTTGGTGTGTGACATCTCTGAGGCATATGAGCCCACAGATGATCCAACTTCTGTCCCTGCTGTTGCTGTCATGACATCTCTGGAGGCTGATAAAGTGCAGCTATCAAGCACTCCCATCAGTTGATCAGTAAAGTTGCTAAGGGTGGACTCTGGCTGGTGATTTTTGAGGGGCCAAGGGACATACCCCTAATACTTGTTCAGCAGGATGTCCCTGGTACTCTTAGAGGTACAGGAGGAGTTTCATCATAGGAGATTACTAGGCTAATGGCCCTGGGGCCCTTACAGGTCTACCCAAGAGTTTATCCCCAAAAAGAAACCTCAGACCGCACTTGTCGCCCCTGTCAATGAGGGACACAAGTGGAACCCCTGGGATAAATTTGTGGTTTCCCATCCACTCATCAACGTTACGCTTGAAGGGGGGTCAGCAAGGTACTCTGACGTGTATGGGAAGTCTATTTGAGACTGGGCAGCCTCTGGGAAACAAACCTGTCTCTCTAACAGGTTTTGTTGATGTTGCATATTAGATTCAGGCCTTTTGAGCGAGTAATGCACAAAGAGTGAGTGAGACATGGCGCATCTCTAGTGGGGCAGGGTCTGAGATTGCCTTGTTGCCTTGTTGACGAAAGACATAACGCCTCTGTGCAATCTGTACGATACCGAGTAGAGCGATAGTAATTTGAGCCTGTCCACATAGGATAGGTGTTGGAGGCCATGGATTCTCTTTGTGAGGTATTTGTGTTTTTTTCCAGTTGGTGCAGATGTTTGAAGAGGTACATACCAAACTGGGCATTGTAGTCAACTATTGGTCTGAGGGAGGAGTGCAAGAGAGGTGATCTCCTTTTTTCTGGATGCAGTCCCTTTACTTATGAACCAAGTAAAAGACTTTTCTGACCACTGCCGCTACATGATGGTTGAATAAAATTATCAACCTGAGAACCCAGGTCTCTCACCACAGGTTGTGTGTTTAAGGGGTTGCCGTTGATGTGTTAATCAGTAGGGGCAGTGTTTCTGCCGAATGGTATGATGCATTTTTTTGCGTTTAGCTTGAGGCCATGACTTTGGCACCAGTCAGTAGCTGTGAGACCCTCTTGCAGTATGTTAACATCATTTGGGTAGTCAGTGACAGTACCCAACTTACAGTCGTTTGCAAACTTAGTCAGCCACAGGCCTTTTGTCTTTGCCTGGACCTCTGAGAAGTAGATGCCAAAAAGTAGGGGTCCCAGGGCAGATCCCTGGGGAACTCCACTAGTGACAGGACTGCTATCAGAGGTGGAGGTGCCTATTTTGACCTTGAGGGTCCTGTTGATGAGCCACTTGGCCGCCCACCTGATGAGAGAGGGATTTACACCAAGTTGTGTTAGCTTTTCAATGCCAGAGTGGAGGATTGTATCAAAGACCTTGGCCAAGTCAAGGTAAGCTGTATGTACAGACTTTCCCTCATCCAGGCCCTTGCTGACCGTCTCAGAGAAGTCAGCCAGATTCAGCAGGCAAGATCTGCCCTTGATGAATCCAAACTGAGCAGAGTTAAGTGCTTGGAGACTGACCTTGTTTGAAATCCATAATACGCTCCATGACTTTACAGATGGACTTGTCAAGCTAATGGGACGATAGTTTCCAGGGTCAGTAGTGGTACCACCTTTGTGCAAGGGGATGACAATGGCAGATGTTCTTTGTGTTTCACTGTTGCAGTCATCACACTTGGGTTATCTGCCTGCAGGTAGCCCTCAGTCGGCCCGAATACGAGAGTCTTAGTATTTCTGCTTCGGATGCTTTCACTTCTTCCATGACGTCAGGTCATCAGGGGTTTAAAACAGGCAGCTGACACCATTACACCAGTCTTTCTTGCCGAGGAGGAGCCAGAAGCAGTTCACAAGTGCCGGTTGGCCGCTACCTGAAATTTTCATTTTTCGAGTTGATAATCCTGAAGTTTTCTAAAGCTAAGTACCCCATTGGAGATCTTTTTTTCTTGCTCTAACTGATGTCAGAAAAAATTGTCTTGCCTGTGGAAAGCAAATACCTCACAGAGATTTGAATTCGTCCTGCGTCACCTGTTTAGGCCCAGGCCATGACATCCCTCGCTGTCTGTTTTGTGCCTTGTTTAATGCCCGAACCATTCGTCGTCGGGCTATTTTTGTTGCTAACTTCTTTCGCTCTCTATCTTCGTATTCCGAAATGGCTTCGGTAAGCCATCAGACTACTGATCTTCCAAAACAAAACGTAAGGATAAAGACAGACTGCATAGGTCCAAAACTGCTGACAGTGCTTCCGTTAAGCTAGTTGCCAGTCTGCTGGTACTCAGTGAGGTGCCTTTGCAGCCCCTGATGCCCGCTTCTATTGCTTCGCAGGCCTCTGCTGAGACCCATTCTGAGTCCGGTATGCCGCCAGATGCTTCTTCGACTATGGAACCAGCAGATTTCTCTACCTTGGGTGGGTCCAGAGCCGTTGTGCAGGCACTGGCTTCTAAGGGTGTTTTCCAACCTACCGATGTTTCACTCAGATTTCTTTTTTGGCCAAAACTACAGTGTTTCTTGGGCCCAGAGTGCACACTATGCCTAGAAAGCCGACTACCAAAGCGCATGCTGAGGCCCCCATGCCTCAAAAACAAATGCTTAGAATGGCTGAAAACCTTAAAACGCTAATTAGGGGAAGCCAGCCTTCCCCTGCTAAGAGACAAAAAATTAAATTGCCTTCAGATTCCACAGACCAGGAGTCTGATGACTCTGACCTTTCTGATTATCAGGACATGCCCTTCAGCCTATGAGGATTTGGCTGCAGAGGAATCCATTCCTTCTGCCTCCCCTCCAGAGGATTTCTGTTTTGGTGAAACCTTGCATACTTTGAGAGCATTTCCATTGGGAATGCCAAGACTATCCTCAGTCCAAAAAGAATCTTGGAGAATTTTTAGAGCTACCTCAGCACAGGCCTTTAGCTATTCCCCCTGTCCTAGATGTTGTGCATGATGTTTTTTTGGAATCCAGTTTTACTCCAGACACCTTACCTCTGACCCCTAGGAAACCGGAAAGGTACTACCGAGTACCTGATTCCCACAGGTTTCTTTTCAAGAATCCTACTGCTGATTCAGAGATAATTTCCCAGGGACCTAAAGGTATTAAGGCTACTACAGCGAAAAATCCTACCCCTTTGGACAGGGATTCCAGAGCTTTAGACAGATTGGGTAAGAAGGTATATACCTCTGCAACTCTTGCTATCTGGGCATTGAATTGCCAGATGTCCTTCAAGGATGCATCTGCAGTCATCACATATGGGTTGTCCTGCCTCAGGCAGCCCTTAGGTCGGCCGGATTCCAAAGTCTGGGTCTGGCTTCGGCTGATGTTGCACTTTCCCCGACGTCAGAGCGTCTGGGGTATAAAAGCATCAGCCGACACCATCTTCCTCTGTCTTTCTTGCCGCGTGGTGCCCGAAGCAGAAGCATTTCGCAAGTGCCGGTCGGCCAGCTCCTGTGATTCAGCTACCGAAGACTTCGAAAAAGCTAAGTACCCCGTTGGGGACTCTTTCTTACCTCAGCCGATGTCAGATAAAGTTAATAATTGTTTAACTTGTGGGAAACAAATACCTCATAAGGATTTCCACTCTTACTGCCTCCCCTGCCTAGGCCCAGACCACGACGTCTCGGCCTGTTCAGCCTGTGCTTCCTTCAGCCGACGAACTCTTAGATGTCGGTCGGAGTTTGCAGAGGAATTTTTTGGGGCTAGTTTTGCTTATAAGATGCCGTCGGAGACTCCAACTTCGCATTTGGTTAAAAACCGGAAGGACAAGGACCGACACACGCGGACCGCGGTTTCGGCTGAAACCACGGTCAGGCCTACCGCGAGTGTCTCGGTCTCGGCTGAAACAGAGTCCTTGGTACTTCCTATTACCGAAACCACACAACCGACTACCTCGGCCCCGGAGGCCCCGGCCGAGTCGGTTATTGAATTACCTACTGAAACCGGTGTCCAGGAACCTTCCGACACCATTCCTTTAGATAAGTCTACTCCTGCACGTGGTGCAGCCAGACCCCCTGCCTCCATGTCCATTAAGGCTTTCTCTAGGGCTAAAGCTGCTAAACTTACTAAAGCTTTGCCTCCCAAGGTTTCCTCTCAGAGGCTTTCTACTGGCTCTCAGATTCTTAGCCTAGCAGAGGATCTGATCTCATTTAATTAGAGGTTCCCAACCTCATCCGGACAGGGGCTCTCAACCACCTCCAGACAAAAGGCCCAGGGTTGAGCCCTCTGCCCCCAGTCCCCAGTCCTCAGATGAGTCCACTGATGGCTCTGCTCTGTCAGACCACCAGGAGGAGGCTTATTAGGCCTACGAGGATTCTGATGCTGAAGAATCTATTCCCTCGGCCTCCCCTCCTGAAGAGTTTTCCTTTGGAGAGACATTACACTCAGAGAACATTTCCAATGGCAGGGTCAGGAATTCTCTGATTCCAGAAAGAGATTAAGGACCTTTTTTACATTTACCTCAGCATAGGCCTTTAGCTATACCTCCTGTTTTGAATGTCATTGATGATGTGTACTCTGATGCTAGTACTGCCCCTGACTCTCTCCCTCCGGCTCCTGCCAAACCTGATGGGTACTACAGTGTCCCGGACTCACATCTACACCTGCACAAGGCCCACTCTGCTGATCCAGAAACTATTTCCCAGGGCCCAAAAGGGGTTGCAGCTGCCACTGCTAAAAATCCTCTACCCTCTGAAAGGGAGTCCAGAGCATTAGAGAGATGGGGTAAGAAAGTGTATACTTCTGCAACTCTTTCCATGAGGGCATTAAATTGTCAATTTCATATGATACAGTACCAAGAGTATTTGTTAGATGAATTGCATAAGAAACTGTCCTCTTCTGAACCCCTTGATCGCAAATCCCTTCAGGATCTGGTGCATAACTCCCAGCAGGTTAGTAATCATTTCTTGCAGTGTGGTTATGATGCATTGGAAGCTTCATGTAGGTCAGCTATGACAGGTGCAGTTATACGTAGGCATGCCTGGCTGAAGGAACAATCTCTGCCAGACCATGTTAAAGCTAAGCTTTTGGATGCTCCTGTGGAAAAGCAAAAATTATTTGGTTCCACGGCTCAAGAGGTTTTAAAGAAATTTGAAGAAAAGGCAAAATCTGTGCAAACAGTCAAAGACTTTCTGCAAGTCCAACCACCGAGATTCAGCAGAAATTGGCCTACTAAGAATTGGTCCTTTCCGGACACAGAAAGATTTCAGAGAGGCAAGAACAGGCGTGCCAGAGGTAGAGGGCAAGCTAGAGGCTCCTACAGAGGCCGTCAGTGGCAGCCTCCCAACCAGAGAGGTAGTGCAGGAACTACAACTGCTACACCAGGACAGACTCAATGACTTTATTTTGACTCCGCCGACCAGGGCTCAATTAGAAGCACCTTTGGGTGGAAAGCTTTCTTTATTCTCAAAAAATTGGCACAGCATTACAAGGGACACATGGACACTGCAAATAATAGACAAAGGATACAGGTTCCATTTCCACTCATTGCCAAAAAGAAAAGGCGTGCCAGACCTGCCACCAAATCAGAGGGCAGAGGCTTTGAAGCAAATTACCAACTTAATGCAAATGAAAGCCATAGAAAAGGTACCTCTTTCAGAACAAGGCCAAGGATTTTACTCCAGATTATTCCTTGTTCCAAGAAAGGAAAATCAGTGGAGGCCTATTCTTGACTTGTCCGCACTGAATACTTACCTCATTGTGCCAAAATTCAAAATGCTGACTCTACAGCAACTCCTTCCCATGCTGGGCAAGGGGTCTTGGCTGGTGACTCTAGAATTCAAGGAGGCATACCTGCATGTCCCTATTCGACAAAGCTGCAGAAGACACCTCAGATTTCTTGCAGGGTCAGAGCATTATCAATTCTCAGCATTACCCTTTGGCTTATCTACTGCACCCAGAGTATTCACGAAATGCCTGGCATCAGTAATTGCACGCTGCAGACTTCAGGGGATTCAAATCTACCCATATCTGGACGACTGCCTTATACAAGCGGACAGCAAGCAAACTTTGTTAAAGGACTTGGACTATGCCATCCACCTGTTACAGGCCTTGGGATATACAGTCAACATCCACAAATCAAGACTGGTTCCATCCCAAAGAATAACTTTTCTGGGTGCGGATCTAGACACAACCACCCAAATGGCCTTTCTCACAGAAGAAAAACAAAAACTACCACCAGATTACTTCAAGAATCTGACAAGACAAACTCAGCTGACTGCAAGGAAAATCCTGCAGGCCCTGGGTTACATGGCATCTTGCATCCTTCTGATTCCGCAAGCAAGACTGCATATGAGAAAATTACAATGGTACCTAAGAAGTTTATGGACACAGCACAGTCACAGCTTAGAAACTCTGATCCCACTCATTCCTTGCCTTCAAAAGGAATTTCTGTGGTGGGCTCAAGCCTGCAAGTCGAACAGCGGGTTGCCCTTCAGCAAGCCAAGAGCCAACCAAACCATCACCATGGACGCTTCAGACCAAGGTTGGGGAGCACACATGGAGGGCAGATGTATCCAAGGGCTATGGTCACAAAGAGAGCTGCGCATGCACATAAACCAAAAGGAAATGCTGGCAGTGATTCACGCAATCGAGGCCTTCAAACAGTTTCCTTCAGCAAGGCCACCTGCTCATAAGGACAGACAACACCACAGTTATGTGGTACATAAACAAGCAAGGAGGCACCCATTCCTACCCTCTTTGCAGACTGAAAATGAATCTATGGGAACTTGCTTTGAAACTCAACATAAAGCTACAGTCCCAGTTCGTGCCAGGGAAAGACAATATACTGGCAGACAGCTTAAGCAGAACTACCATGGATGCACACAAATGGATGCTGCACCCAGACATCATCTTACTCATCACACAATCATGGGGAAGGCCGGAATTAGATCTGTTCGCTTCCCCCCACAATCATCAACTGAGGAAATTCTGCTCAAGGACATACCACCCACAAGCATGGAAAGTGGACGCTCTCTCTTTCAGCTGGAAAGCTCTAACAGTGTATGCTTTCCCGCCTCTCCCATTAATGACCAAGGTCCTACTAAAGATCAGGACAGAGCAGCCCAGAGTGATTCTGATAGCTCCAAACTGGCCAAGACAGCACTGGTACCCACTGTTAAAGAGCATGTCAGACGAAACCATGGCCTCTCCCCCTATGGCCACTCCTACTGACGCAGCACAATTTCAGGACTCTGCACTCCAACCTGAAAACCTTGCAGCTAACTGCCTGGAGAATACCATGACTCCTCCTCAGGATAACCTATCCCAGAGAGTGAAGGATATTATTATGGAAGCTCGCCGGCCTTCCACAAGGAAGGCATATTCAGCAAAATGGAAAAGATTTCACACCTGGAACACAACAAAGGGCCTAGATGTGACAGTGATGAACATGGCACATATACTGGAATATTTGGCAGAATTGTTCCACAATGGCCTGTCTTACTCTTCCATTAAGATACATGCCTCAGCAATCTCAGCAGAATACAATGTTAATCCACCTGTCTTCTCTCATCCTCTCCTAAGACAGTTTCTAAGAGGAATCAAAAACATCAATCCTCCAAGGAAACCACCTCTACCTACTTGGGACCTTAATTTCGTGTTGGAAAAACTAACACTTCCTCCCTTTGAACCAGCAGCATCGGCAGATCTACAGTTTTTGTCTTGGAAAACTGCCTTCCTTCTGGCCATAACCTCTGCAAGAAGAGTATCTGAGTTACAAGCTTTAATGGCAGTGCAGCCATTTCTTATCTTTCATCAGGACAGAGTTTTTTTGAGGACCAATCCTACATTTATGCCAAAGGTGGTATCCAGGGTATCTTTGAACCAAGCTATTCACTTGCCTACATTCTTCCCACAACCACAAAATAAAGGGGAGAGACTTTTGCACACCCTGGACATACACAGACAATTGCGCTACTACTTGGACAGAACTAAAAGTTACAGAAAGACTGACCAGTTTGTAGCATATGCTACTGGGATACAAGGAAAAGCAATTTCCAAACAGACAATTTCAAAATGGATAGGAAATTGCATTCGTTTTTGTTACTCCTTTCATGGAAAAACTGTGCCAGCTAACATTAGACCTCATTCCACGAGAGCCACAGCCACCACCACAGCCTTCCTAAGAGGGGTGGCTACCAAGGACATTTTAGAAGCTGCTACATGGAGCTCCATGCATACATTTGCCAAGCATTACAATTTACCTTTATACTCCAGATCCAGAGCAGGTTTTGCAACGGCAGTCCTGCAGGGTATCTTAACTACACCATCCTTTACTTAGTACCTCCACCCCCAGATTGGCTATGGTATTCTACCCATATGTGATGAATGCAGATGCATCCTTGAAGGACATAGTACAGTTTTGTACCTACCATAAATGTAGATGTTCGATAGGTATGCATCTGCAGTCAGGTTTACCCTCCCTCCTTCCCCTCTGTGGTATTCCTAGGGTGCTTACCCTCTATTAGCTAGCTGGGGGAATCTAGTATGGTGTATTTGTTTGTATATACATGTATATATATTTTTGCAAATGTTTGGAATTTTATTGCATTTCTCCAAATTTAGCCTTCCTAGAGGGCACCTGGCATCTGGGGCAAGAAAAACTGAGGAAGATGGCGTCGGCTGATGCTTTTATACCCCAGACGCTCTGACGTCGGGGAAAGTGCGACATCAGCCGAAGCCAGACCCAGACTTTGGAATCCGGCCGACTGAAGGGCTGCCTGAGGTAGGACAACCCATATGTGATGACTGCAGATGCATACCTATCGGACATCTACATTTATGGTAGGTACAAAACTGTACTTTTCACATGCTGAAGTACCAGCAACATATTATGGATCTCATTAAACAAAAAATGGTAATATTTCCAGATTGTGCAGAAAATAAAGATTTGCAAGAGCTTATGCATTCTGCAAACCAAGTTAGTAAGCATACTTTGCAGTGTGGTTTTGATGCCCTAGAAGCATCTTGCAGGGTTGCAGTCACTGGCTGTGTACTAAGAAGACATGCTTGGCTGAAGGAGCAGACCTTGCCAGATCATGTGAAATCCAAATTACTAGATGCTTCTTTAAATAAAGGCGTTTTGTTTGGCACCAAAGCAGAAGTTCTTAAAAAGATGGAAGAATAAGCTAAATCTATGCAAACTGTTAAAGAATTCTTACAAGTGCAACCACCATGATTCAGTAGGCATTGCCCATCAAAACACTGGTCGGTAGTTACATATTATCGCAACCAGATTTTCAACAAAATAGGTTTGTTTCCAGAGTGCTACCAACACAAAGTACACAACATACTGTTGTTTCTTCGTGCTCTTTACTGGCAGCAGCATGTCGCTGCATTGCAAGGCCGCCCATTGAATGATGTTTTTCGTGTTTCACTGTTGCAGTCATTACATTTGAGTAATCCTGCTGGCAAGTTGCCCTCAGTCGGCCTTAATTCCAAAGTCTTGGGTCCTGTCAGCTGTCGTCGCCCCTTCCCTGACAGGTCATCAGGGGTATAAAAGAAGCAGCCGACGCCATTTTCTTTAGTCTTTCTTGTCATGCGGTGCCCGAAGCAGAAGCAGTTTACAAGTGCCAGTCGGCCGACTCCTGAGATTTGAGTTCGAATTTCATATCAAAAGTCTTCTATAAAGCTAAGTATCCCGTTGGGGAAACTTTTTTCTTGCTCCAGAACCGATGTCAGAAAAAGTTAATTGTATTTCTTGTGGGAAGCAATACTTCATAAGGACTTTCATTCTTACTGTATTCCTTGCCTTACTGTATTCCTTGCCTAGGCCCTGATCATAACTTTCTGGGTTGTCGGTTTTGTGCTAGATTTAGCCAACACACTATTAAGCGTCAGTATGATTTTGCTCTAAACTACTTTGGGCGCAGGTTTAATTATCCAGAAATGTCAGAAAGCCATCCGACTACTGGAGTTTACAAAAAACGCAAAGAAAAAGAAAGCAAGCCTAGGCCCACACCAGACGACGAAGCTTCTCCTAAGCCAGTCACCGGTTCTCAGTGAGGCACTTTCGCAGCCCCTGACGACTGCTACTTTAGAGTCGCAGGCCGCTGCCGACTCCCACGTGGAGTCGGCCATGCCGCTGGAAACTCAAGGTATTGGAGCCTCGGACGCTAATTCTTCAGATGGGTCCAGAGCCGCTGAGCAGGCACCGGCTTCTGAGGGTGTATTCAAACCCAAACATCTGTACATTAAACCGACTTCAAAGGCAAAGACTAAAGCACCTTTAAAGGCAAAGAAGCAAACTCAAGAGCCACGTGGACAGGCCTCCATGCCCAAAAACAAATGCTCAAAATGGCTGAAGACTTGATTACCTTGGTCAGAGGTTCCCATCCCCGTCCTGATAAGATTACCTTGGTCAGAGGTTCCCATCCCCGTCCTGATAAGCGGCCTAGGCAAGAGACTGTCTATGAATCTTCAGATCAGGTTTCCATTTCTTCTGATTCGTCTTCTGATCAGGAAAATCCCCCCCCCCCCCCAATGAGGATTCTGATGCTGAAGACTCCATACCTTTAGCTTCTCCTCCTGAGGACTATTCTTTTGGGGAAACCTTACATACCATGAGGGAGCATTTCCACTGGGAGAGCCAAGATTTTTCAAAATCTAAAAAGAGGCTCAGGAATTTCCTGTTACTACCTCAGCACAAGCCACTAGCCATCCCTCCTGTGTTAGACATTGTAGATGTGTTTTCGGAGTCTAGCCTTACCCCTGACTCCTTGCCTCCAGATCCTGTTAAGTCTGACAGATATTACAGGGTTACTGACTCTCATAAATTCCTTTTTAAAAATCCTGCTGCAGACCCAGAAACTATTTCTTAGGGTCCCAAGGGTGTTAAGGCTTCTGCTGCAAAAACCCCTACCCCTTCTGACAGGGATTCTAGGGCACTGGATAGATGGGGAAAAAAGGTTTACACATCTGCTACCTTGGTAATAAGGGCCTTAAACTGTCAGTTTCATATGCTCTCATATAAGCAACATGTCATGGCATTGCTTAAACAGAAAATGTTAAACTTTGAATGTGCAGAAAACAAGGAAATGCAGGATATATTGCATGCAGCTGAACAAGTTGGAAAGCATACTTTGCAATGTGGTTTTGATTCTTTAGAGGCCTCCTGCAAGGCCGCAGTTACAGGTTCCGTAATTAGAAGACATGCTTGGTTAAAGGAACAAAATCTGCCTGATCATGTTAGTTAAATTTAAATGCACCTTTGCAGCATGATACTTTGTTTGGTGTTAAGGCAGAAGAGGTGTTAACGAAAATGGAGGACAAGGCTAAATCTATGCAAACGGTCAAATATTTCTTACAGGTTCAGCTACGTAGGTTTAGTAGACACTGGCCAACAAAGAATTAGTCCTTTCCTGTCTCAGACAGACCTCAAAGGGCAGACCCAGATGCCCTAGAGGCAGATCCCAGGCGCAAGGTTCATACAGGTCAAAGCAATGGGGTACTTCCACCTCCAAAAGTGGTGAAGACAAATCACAACCTTACAGGAAACAGTCCCAATGACTTCCCCCTGCCTGCACCAAGCACTTATTTCCTGGCAGTGCCCTTAGGGGGGAAATTAGCACTTTTTTCTCAAAATTGGCACATTATAACCCAGGACAAGTGGGTTCTAAATATCTTGTCACAAGGCTACAAGTTCCACTTCCATACCCTGCCAAAGGCAAACGGCTGGCCAGATCTGCCAAAAAATCAGTGGGCAGAGGCACAAAAACAAGTCTCATCCCTCATGGACATGAGAGCCATTCAACAAGTGCCAGAGCAAGAGCGGGGCCAAGGATTTTACTCTACTGTTCTTGGTACCCAGAAAGGACAAGGCCTGGAGGCCAATACTGGACCTATTGATTCTGAACACATTCCTGGATATACCAAAATTCAAAATGTTGACTTTGCAGCAGCTTCTGCCCATGCTGGGCAAGAACGCTTGGCTTGTTACTTTAGACATAAAAGAGGCATACCTGCATGTCCCAATCAGACAGATATGCAGAAGATACCCCAGATTCAAGGCTGGCTCAATGCATTACCAATTCTCTGCACTGCCCTTTGGCTTATCTACTGCGCCCAGGGTCTTTACAAAGTGCCTGGCACCAGTAATTGCATTCTGCAGACGAAGAGGAATACAAATATATATCCTTACTTGGACGACTGTCTCATTCAAGCAGAGAACAAGGACATCCTTCTACAGCATCTGGCGTTTGTGAAAAAAATTCTAACATGTCTAGGGTACACAGTCAATGAAAAGAAATCAAAACTAGTACCCTCTCAAGAGATAATATTCCTGGGTGCAAGCTTAAATACAACTGCCCAGATGGGCTTATCTCACGCCAAACAAGCAAAGGCAACTGACTACCTATTTCCAAATGTTAGCAACAAAGGCCCAGTTATCTGCAAGAAAAATTCTGCAGGCTTTGGGCTTCATGGCATCCTGCATCCTACTCATTCCATATGCAAGACTGCATATGAGGAAACTTCAATGGTACCTAAAATGTGTTTGGACTCAACATTGCCACAGCCTGGAAACTATAAATCTGAAGTAGTTAACTTCATTTGTGCAGCAACCTTTGGGAATCTGATCCGACCTCTGATCCGAGCCGGCAGTTTTCAACAGCTTTAGATCCGAGCTCCAAGCTCCTCCCCCTACCCATAATCCCCTGCCAACCCTGACTGACCTCAGATCTAGTTTGCCGCGGTTTCGTTCAGCAGCTTGATCCTGAGTGTCCTGGTGTTCTCGTCTCTTCGTGAGAAAAAAAATTTAACTTTTTCAAATCTTTTCTTTAATTTTTGGTGTGTGTGTTTTTAACCCCCTTATAGTCTAAACTCTTAGTTTACCTTATTAGTTTTCCTTCCCCTACCTTTGTGGTTCCGTCAGTGTTGTGTGTGTGTGTGTGTGTGTGTTGGGGCCTTGTGTGTGTGGGTTACTTTCTCAGTATGTCTGAGGCCCCAAAGTTAATGTTCTCTAAGTGCACCGAGTGTGGCCATAAGCTGTCCCCACTCGGTGTGTATTGTGCCTTGGGGTTGAACACCTGTCCTCTGGTTGTACCATTTGTACAGCGTTCAACCCCAGGGCACTTAAGGACCGGAGATCTAAGCTGATTCTGACGGGTCTTCTGCCTCCGAATTCGGCTTCTACCTCCAGTCCTTCAGTGGCTCCCGCAGCGGCTGCCACTCCTGCTTCCCTCCCCCCGGCCAGGACTCAACCTCCCGCTCTAGGCTCGGAGGAGAGGGAGGCTAGGAAAGAAAGGAAGAGGGAGAAGCACCACAAGCGGCGGGCCGAGGCCTCTGCTTTGGGGCCCCCCAGCTAAGCTGTCTTCTCACTCTAGGTCTTCTGGTTCTCCTTCTCGGATCCGGTCCCCATGCTTTTCACCGGGTCCTGAGGAGGAGGAGACAACGATCTCCGTCAAGGTCATCGAGGCGACACTCCCGCCTCGACTCGGTGGCCTCGTCGAGATCCACAAGAAGTCTCACAGATGCAGATTTGGACCGGATGATGAGACGATTCCTCCAGGCCCAAATGCAGATGGGAGTGCTCCTGCCCCCCCCCCTTCTTTGCCCCGATAGCTCCTTCTCCGACCCGTTTCCTGGGTTCGGAGTCTTCGGAGCCGGGCAGCCTTGGAGCCAGGGGTGTGTCTGCGCCAATCGTCTCGGGTACTTCGGCGCCGACACTTCCCTAGAGTCTGGTCCATTTTCTTCGGATCCGAGCTCACGGAGCCGAGGGCTGAGCTTCGGATCCGGCGGTATCTGTATGCCTTCGGCTCAGTCAGGGTTGGAGCATGCTGGTCCGTCAGATCGCTTCGGCGCCGGCTCTGATCCGTCCTTCGGATCTGAGGGAGAGTCTGCTTTCGGATCCCAGAGAGAGCAGCTCACCCTCGGCATTCGACGTGGTGGAGAGGGTTCTGTCGGGATTCCAGGCCTCCCGACCCTTGCCACGGCTCCACCCTGCACTCCTAAGTTGGGCCCGGCTTCCATCACCCGGCCCCAGGGACAGCCTGCTTTGACATCCCAGGTAGTTCCGGTGGAACAAGACCTTGCTGGTGAGACCTCCTCGGACAGCCCCCCCCAAGGAGGTCCCTCACAAGCGAAGGTGCAAGAGGAGGCACCTGGACTCCCCCGAGTCCTTAACTGAGGACATGGATTTGGAGGAAGGGGAAGGCTCCCCGAGATCACTCCCCCGAAGATGTCTCATTTGGTGACATCATGGAGATGCTTAGAATAAAGGGGGGGTGTCTGCCCCAAAGCCTACCTTGGACGAATCCATGTTCCTGGAGGCGTTTGAAGCAGACCCATCTACCTCTTGGGTGTCCCCTCCAGCCGACCCCGTGGTAGATTTGATCACTACCAGGACATGGAAGGAGCCGGACACTGTGGAGCCAGTCCCCAAGCGCCCGGACAAGATCCTTAGCCCACCCCCTGACAAGTCACACTGGAGTAAGGGTCCCCCGGTAGATGCCATGTTGGTGGCGGTCACCAAGAGGGAACTTGCTCAGGAGAGTCCCTCTGTTCATCCCCCGAGCAAGGAGTCTCGGTCGATGGACCGCCTAGGGAAGCGGGTGTTTAGTTCAGCGACCTTCTCGATGAGGTCACTGAACTACATGGCACACGTGCTCTGACTGCAGCGGGACCTTATTAAAGAGTACGCTACGTGGTCCCCCCCCCCCCCCGAGTCTATCGGCGGAGGACAAACGATTGCACTCCACCTGGATGGCCACTCTATGATCCATAGCTAACACCTCTATGCGGGTTCTGTCTCGTGCCACGGAAGGAGCCGCTAGAGCCGGCGGAGTGGGCCTCGTTATGAGATGTCAGGCCTGGCTCCAACACTGTGATTTTGCGGAGCCCTTCAAGGCGTCGTTCGCTAATGCCCCTTTTGATGGTTCTGCCCTCTTTGGCAAAACCGTGCGAGATACCTTGGTCCAGAGCGAAAAGGACGGGAAGACGTCTGCCGTCGGAGTCCGCTTCTCTGCTCCCCAGAGGTCCTTTTCTAAGAACTAAAAGGGACAGAAGAAGACGTGGTTCTGGAAGTCGCAACAGTCCCTTTCCGGACTCCCAGCCCTTCCGTGGCAGAGGGCAGGGTGGACGCCGCCCTAGAGGCACAGGGGGCCCGTGGAATTTTTGATCCAGAGAACCCTTCTCGGACCAACCCACGCAACACCCCTGAGGGGTTGCCTGACTGCTCCACTCTGGAGGCAGTCGGGGGGGGGGCGTTTCTCGAAGCACCCAGCAGCTTGGGAGTCCATCACGTCAGACCGCTGGGTGCTTCGCATCATATTCAGAGGATATCAGATTCCCTTCTCTCATTACCCACGCAGCCCCAGATACCTCCACGATGTCCCACCCGATCAGAGGGAGGCCGCAGCAATGGAAATCCAACATTTGCAGGAAAAAAGAGCCATCCAACACGTCCCCCCAGACCAGTGCGGGTCCGGGTTTTACTCCAGGTGGTTCTTGGTGCCAAAAAAGACGGGGGACTTAAGACCAATCCTCTACCTTTCTTCCCTGAATCTGTCAGTAACCAAAGAGAAGTTCCGCATGGTCACTCTTCAATCCATTCTCCCCCTCTTACGGGAGAACGATTGGATGTGCTCTATAGACCTCAAGGATGAGTACTACCACATTCTGATGGACAGGCGATCCAGGAGGTTCCTCCGCTTCCGGCTAGGAGCCAGTTATTACCAATTCAAGGTCCTCTAGAGGCCCACCTGAGGGTCCAGGGAATTCAGGTCTTCCCGTACCTGGACGACTTGCTCCTGACCGCCCCAACAAGGCATCTACTCTGTTCAGCCAGAAACAACTTTCTCAGTCTAGCTCCCTGGCTGGGGATCACTATCATCATAAAGAAGTCGTCTTACTCCAACTCAGATTATAGACCTCATAGGGGCCAGATTGGACACAAACAAGCTCCTAGCTTTCTTGACCACATACCGGCTACTATCCCTGAGGCTACATGTGCAGGCCATTCTACAATCTCCAGCTCCCCTGGCGGAATTGGTCCTGAGGGCTCTCTGCTCGATGGCGGCAGCGATCAACCTACTGCCAATGGCATGTTTGAACATGAGGGTCTTACAATGGACCCTGCAGGTCCAGTGGTCCCTTCACTACCCTCTGAGCCATCCCATCCCTCTCAGCAGGGCCTGCAAGAGGGCCCTCCTATGGTGCTCCAATCTCCAGACCTTCAGCAAGGACGCCCCTTTTCTACAACCCCTCCTGTAGCCACAGTGACCACGGACGCCTCCCGCCTAGGGTGGGGGGGCATTGTTTGGGCAGGACAGTCCAAGGCACGTGGGACCTCATGGAGACCTCACTGCATATCAACGTCCTAGAGATGAGGGCAGTGCTGTTAGCGTTGCAAGCACTTTAGGACCTTCTTCCCGTAGGAACAATTGCGATTCAGATGGACAACATGTTGGTTGTCTGGTACATCAACAAACAAGGGGGGGAACCAGGTCTTACCCACTCTGTCGAGAGGCCATGAGAGTGTGGGGAATGGGCTGTCTCCACCAACCGCTTTCTCATAGCAATGCACATTCCAGGATGGTCCAACATCCTAGCGGACAAACTAAGTCTCACCATCCTGTTACCATACGTGTGGTCTCTGAATCCCGAGATAGCGAATCGGATCTTCGCCAAATGGGGTCAACCCTGTTGCGATCTCTTTGCCTCCCCTCGAACACAAAATGTTACGACTACTTCGCTCTCATTTCCCCCTCTGGGGAACCCCCGAGAGACGCTCTGGTGCATGCTTGGCCTCACGGTCTTCTTTATGCTTACCCTCCTCTTCCTCTAATGCTGAAGTTTCTTCAGAAAGCCAGTCGGTTGGGGAGCAGGATAATCCTCATTGCCCCATTTTGGCCTCGTCAAACCTGGTTCCCTTACCTTTGGTCTCATCTCGTGAATCCTCCTTGGATTCTGGATCCCCATCCGGATCCAATATCCCACCCCCTAGATCTCCCAGTCCTGAACCTGGGCAACCTCAAGCTCACGGCTTGGCTGCTCCAGTTCCACTCGTAGCTAGGACTCCCGGTATCTCTTCCCCAGTTAAAACCATTCTAGTAGCTGCGCACAAGCCTTCTACTAGAAAGGTCTATAGCAGCAAATGGAAACGTTTCTCCATTTGGGCGGAACGCAAAAATTTGGGTCCTTTTACAGCTCCTCTGCCCACTGTATTAGACTTTGTCAGGACTGTTTCATCAAGGAGCTAGTTCCTCCACAGTCAAGGTCCAACTAGCAACTATCTCTCATCACGTTGAAAATGAATTTGGCCCTTTGATCACCACGAAATTGTGTAAGACCTTTTTGAAGGGCACCTTTTTGCTGAGACCCCCAGTGAAGGAGGTGGTCCCTCCTTGGGATTTAACGGTGCTTCAGGCCTTGACAGCTCCCCCTTTTGAGCCTGCAGCCTCCATAGATCTTAAATTCTTATCATGGAAAACGGCCTTTCTTGTCGCTATCACCTCGGCTTGAAGGGTCTCTGAACTACAGGCCCTATGTGTAAAACCTCCTTACTTAACCTTTCACAAGGATAGAGTTTACCTCAGGACCAATCCCTCCTTTCTTCCCAAGGTTGCCTCTGAGTCAAATATTAACCAGTCCATCAACTTGCCGGTCTTTTTTCCTAGCTATCATAAAGTGGAATACAAATTACGTTCATTGGATGTGCATAGACAACTTCGCTTCTACATCCACAGGACATCTGATCATAGGAAATCCGACCAGTTGTTAGTCTCCTTTGCCAAATTTAACTTGGGTAAACCTGCATCAAAAGTCACACACTCTAGATGGATTTCACAATGCATCCTTTTAGCATACGACTGTTAGGGCAGGCCCGCACCTCAAGGAGTCCATGCCCACTCTACTCAATCTATGTCTACCTCTGCGGCTTTCAAAATTAGAGTTTCTTTGGATGATATTTGCTTGGCAGCCACTTGGGCTTCATCTCATACTTTTATCAATCACTACAAATTGGACATTATCTCCAGAGGGAGAGCATCCTTTGGCTCTGCAGTGCTCTGGAACATCCTTCCATAAAGGATGCCCAAGGTTCAGGTAGCTGAGGACTCTGTCCCAAAGGTTGCTGCACAAATGAAGTTAACTACTTCAGATTAAGAAGTTATGTACTCACCATAACGTTCCATCTGAGTAGGTAAACCTGATTTGTCAGCAACCGTCCCTCCCTCCTGCCCCCTCACTTGCAAATGTTCTCATACTCGGGTCCATGGGTTTTACCCATTTATCCTGGGATTAGTCATTGCTAGCAGTTTTCTGCTGTTGGGCAAACTTGATCTGAGGTCAGTCAGGGTTGGCAGGGGATTATGGGTAGGGGGAGGAGCTTGGAGCTCGGATCTAAAGCTGTTGAAAACTGCCGGCTCGGATCCGAGGTCGGACCAGATTCCCAAAGGTTGCCGACAAATGAAGTTTACCTACTCAGATGGAACGTTATGGTGAGTACATAACTTCTTATTACTCCTTCCCTGCCTGCAGCAGGAGTTTCGATGGTGGGCAAAGGCTTGTTACCAAAACAAGGGACAGCCATTCACATTATCCCCAGGCAGACACTAACAACGGATGCATCAGATTATGCCTGGGGGGCCCACAAGGCAGGAAGATGCATTCAAGGAACATGGACCTCTAACCAAATGCATCTACATATCAATCAAAAAGAGATGCTAGCTGTTCAAAATGCCCTGACAGCCTTCAAGGACCTACTTCATCCAGGACAACTACTGATAGACACAACACCACGGTCATGTGGTATATAAACAAGCAGGGGGGCACACATTCTTACCCCCTTTGCAGACTAGCCATGACTTTGTGGGAAACAGCATTGACTTACCAAGTACATCTGCAGGCACAATTCCTGCCAGGAAGGAAAAATACTGTGGCAGACTAAGCAGAAACGTCATGGATCTCCACGAGTGGCAGCTGGATCCACAAGTCTTCAGCATGATAACTAGGAAATGGGGATGCCCGGACATAGATCTATTTGCCTCCCCTCACAACTACCAACTAAAGAGATTCTGCACAAGGAATTATCGCAGACAAGCATGGAAAGTGGACGCCCTATCCTTCAGCTGGAAAGACCTATCAGTATATGCCTTTCCCCCTCTGCCTCTCCTCCCCAAGGTACTCCTAAAGGTCAGACAGGAGAAGCCATAGATGATACTGATTGCTCCCGACTGGCCCCGCAAGCACTGGTACCCAATATTAAGGAGCTTGTTTCAATGCCCAGCTTGGACCTTGCCTCAAGTAACGCATCAACTGTCCCAGCAAAACAATCCGATCCTGCACAGCCAACTCAGGACTTTAAACCTGGCAGCATGGCAGATAATGTCATACAAAACACACCTCTCCGCAAAGTTGTGATGGATGTCATTTTGGAAGCCAGAAGGCCTAGTACTAGAAAATCTTATGCTGGAAAAATGGAAGAGATTCTGTGCTTGGAACCAGGCACAAGGAACAGATACAGCTGTGCCAAATATTCCTCAGATTTTACAAAACTTAACTGAGATGCTGGACAAAGGCCTGTCTTTCTCATCTATTAAAATTCATGCCTCTGCCATTTTGGCTCATTACAATGCAGAGCCACCAATCTTTTCTCATCTCTTATTAAAACAGTACCTCAGAGGAGCCAAAAATTTAAGGCCTCCAAGGAGATCACCATTGCCTGCATGGGACCTCAACTATGTCTTGGAAAAACACACCGCCTCCTTTTGAGCCAGCTGCTACTGCTGATATAAAGTTTTTATCTTGGAAAACAGTTCTGCTCCTAGCAATAACTTCTGCAAGATGGGTTTCAGAGCTGCAGGCACTCATGGCTGTGGAACCTTTTATCGTTTTTTATCCGGACAGGGTCTCCGAGGACAAACCCAACATTTATGCCTAAAGTGGTGTCCAGTGTGGCTCTTAACCAAACCATTCATCTGACAACTTTTTATCCAAATCCACAGAACAAGGGGGAAAGAATTCTGCATTCTTTGGACGTACACAGACAGCTTAGATTCTACTTGGACAGAACCAAAGTTTTCAGAAAGAGCAATTACGAGTGGCATATGCTGCAAGGATCACAAGGAAAGGCTATCTCAAAGCAGACTATTTCAAAGTGGATAGGCCACTGCATTCGTTTCTGCTACTTATACCATGGCAAGCCAGTGCCTAAGGGCATTAGGCCACATTCCATCAGAGCTGCAGCCACTTCAGCAGCCTTTCTCAGCGGAGTACCATCCAAGGACATTTTAGAGGCAGCCACTTGGAGTTCAGTGCACACCTTTACAAAGCACTGTCATCTGCCACTCTACTCTAAATCCAGGGCAGGCTTTGCCACTGCAGTTCTGCAGGGCCTCATAGCCGCTCTTAATGCTGTTTAGCTCCAGCCTCCCAACCGTAGCTTTGAGAATCTACCCAAATGTAATGACTGCAACAGTGAAACACGAAGAACATAGTACAGTTGTGTACACTTACCATAAATGTAGATGTTAGTGTATTCACTGTTGCAGTCCTGGTTACCCACCCGCCATCCCCCCTTCCAGGTTACCCACCCGCCATCCCCCCTTTTCTTCTGATGGAACCTATCTTTCCTTCTCTGATTTATACAACCTATGTGGTGTATTTGCTTGTGGATTAAGGTAAAGATTATTTTGCTGCATGTAACTTTATATAGACACATAAATTTTGGCTACCCTTTTAGGGGGCACCTGACATCTGGGGCAAGAAAAACTAAAGAAAATGGCGTCTGCTGCTTCTTTTATACCCCTGACGTCAGGGAAGGGGCGATGACAGCCGACGCAGGGCCCAAGACTTTGGAATTCAGGCCGACTGAGGGCAACCTGGAAGCAGGATTACCGAAACGTAATGACTGCAACAGTGAATACATCCGAACATCTACATTTATGGTAAGTGTACACAGCTGTACTTCGTCAGCCCATGCTGTGAAATAACGGCCAATGTTAAGTTGTCATTCTCGCCTTCATTCTTGCTGGATGGGTTCGGAGCCGATCCTTGGCTCCGACTCTGCCTATACTATAGCTCGAGAGCTATTTTTACCGGCTCGAAGCAGCCCTATATTCCACAATACCATGCGCTAACTCCCCAGATCTCGTTTGCCGCTTCGCTGCGAGGTAGTCTGTTACGGTCTCTGGCCATCCTCCTACACCTGACAGCAGAGATCCAAAGTGTAGGGTACCCACCTTGGGCGTCCCCTCCTCTTCCGAGGGCTCCCCTGAAGTTTCAGGGGAACCCCCTAGGAAAAGATAGTGCAAGAGGAAGCACATAGACTCCCCCGAGTCTGTCACGTCAGACACCGACTTGGATGAGTCTGAAGGTTCCCCCAGATCCCCCTCTGAGGATGTCTCCTTTTCAGACATCCTGGAATTCCTAAGACAGAGGGGAAATTGGTCCACTCTCAAACCTTCCAAGGACAAGTCGGTTTACCTTGACGCCTTTGGATCTCACCCTTCCACCTCCTGGGTGTCTCCCCCTTTTGACCCACTAATGGAGGTAGTGGCTAGAAAGGCGTGGGCAGCTCCTGATTCAATGGAACATATACCCCTAGGAGGCCTTCTAAATTTATTTCTGCACCAGATGACAAATCCTTTCTCACCAAAGTTGTTTCAGTTGATGGTATGGTGGTAGCAGCAGCCACTAAGGAGGAATTGGCTGATCCTTCAGTATCCGTTCATCCTCCTAACAGAGAGTCCAGGACCATGGACAGGTACAGCAAGCGGACCTTTGCTTCAGCGACCTTTTCTATGCGATCGCTGAACTATTTGTCATTTCACCCGCCTTCAGAGAGACTTGCTCAAAGAGCTGGGTGAAATGGTACAGGATCCTTCTGCTGCGGGGTTTAAGGACAAAATAAACTCTCAGCTGGCTACCCTGAAGTCCATTGTTAACTCCTCCATGCGGCTTATCTCTTATGCAGCCGATGGAGCGAGTAGGGCCGCTGGCACAGGCGTTGCGTTGAGACGTCATGTTTGGATGCGACTAACTTTGCCGATCCCTTCAAGGCGTCCTTCACCAACACCCCCTTTGACGGTTCGGAATTGTTCGGACCTCAGGTGAAGAATACCCTCACCAGATGCGAGCATGATGGTAAGACTCTCTCTGCCGTGGGAGTCCGTTTTTCCACGCCTTCTAGACCTTATCCTAAGGGACAGAAGGAGGAAAGATGTGGTTCCGCAAACCTCAGGGAGTCGCGCCTGCCGCACGTGGTGAATTTCCCCCTAGAGGCAGAGGGGGAAGTAATAACAGACGCCGCCCCAGGGGCAGAGGGGGTCCTCAGAACCAAGGCTCTAGGGAATCTTTTTCTGACCAACCCTTTCAGCATCCCTGAGAAGCTGCCCGACCGTCCGCCTTCGGAGGCAGTCTGGGGAAGATTATCTCTGTACCTGGAAGCCTGGCAATCCCTCTCCCAAGACATGGGTACAGAAGATCATATCCGAGGGTTACAAAATCTCTTTCACTTTCCCACCGGTACAACTGCCAAACCCCCTACCCAGACGTACCACCCGCACAAAGGGGTCAGGCTCAGCTAGAAATAAAAAAGCTGTTAGAAAAAAAGTCATCCAGGCAGTCCCAGCAGATCAGCTAGGATCCAGAATCTACTCCAGATTCTTTTTGGTACCAAAAAAGACAGGAGAATGGAGACCCATTTTGGACCTCAGCAGGTTAAACAACTCTGTACTAAAGACAAAATTTCAGACTGTAACACTGCAGTCCATTCTACCCTTTTTGGGCAGAGACAACTGGATGTGCTCGTTAGACCTCCAGGACGCGTACTACCATATAAAGATACACAGGTGCTCCAGGAGGTTTCTCCGCTTCCGGCTGGGAGTCGGTCATTTTCAATTCAGGGCCCTGCCCTTTGGTCTCACCACAGCCCCCCGGGTGTTCACCAAATGTTTGGCAGTGGTCATGGCTCACCTGAGACAGAAAGGATTCCAGGTGTTTCCATACTTAGACGACTGGCTCATTTCCGCTACCACCAAACAGGATCTCATAATGTCCAGGGATTACACTATTCAACTTTGCAACAGTCTGGGTATTTCTATAAATTTTGCAAAGTCCTCCTTGTCGCCTTGTCAATGTATAAACTTTATAGGCGCCGTATTAAACACCACAGAAATGTCTGCAACATTACCACCTCAGAGTGACAGACATAAGGCGGAATGTTCAGCCCCTGTTTCAGCCCAACAGAGTCCAGGTCAAGCTAGTATTGAAAGTGTTGGGCCTCATGGCAGCGGCGATTCTTCTACTTCCATTAGCCCGCTTCCACATGAGGCTCCTTCAGTGGATGCTGTTTTCTCAGTGGTCCTTTCAACAGCTACCAATGACCCACAACATTTTGATAACCCCATCTTGCAAGAAACATCTCTCCTGGTGGATGGTTTCCCCTCAGCTTTTTCAGGGCAGACCCTTTGTTCTCCCCCCTCCAGTTGCCACTGTCACAACGGATGCCTCCCTGATCGGGTAGGGGGGCATGATCAGGGCAAGATGGTCCAGGGCACTTGGCAACAGTCAGAATGCCACCTGCACATAAATGTCCTGGAGATGAGGGCGGTGCTTTTGACGTTGCAAGCCCTTCAGAGCTCTCTTCCCACGGGGACTATAGCAATTCAAACGGACAACATGTCTGTGGTGTGGTACATAAACAAGCAGTGCGGAACAAGGTCCTACCCCCTCTGTCGAGAAGCACTCAGACTTTGGCAATGGGCGATTTCATTTCAACGGTTTCTGATAGCAACGCACATCCCCGGGAAGTCCAACGTCATAGCAGACAGATTGAGCAGAACTATCCTCATGCCTCACGAGTGGTCTCTAAATCAAGCGGTAGCAGATGGAATTTTTCGGAAGTGGGGCCAGCCTTGCTGCGACCTTTTCACAACTCCCCAAAACAGCAAGTGCCTCTACTTCACACTTTTTCCTCTGCCAGGCCAACCCCTCAGAGACGCTCTTGTTCACGTTTGGCCCCTGGGTCTTCTTTATGCCTTTCCTCCCTTTCCGTTGATCCCGCAATTAATTCAGAAAGCAATCGCATTGAGATCTAAAATGATCCTCATTGCCCCGTTTTGGCCTCGACAAGTTTGGTTCCCGTTCCTGCACAAATACCTACTGGAACAGCCTTGGCATCTGGAACCCCTTCCGGATCTGTTGACCCACCTCACGGGCAAGCTGCATCAGTCTCTACATTCCATCAACCTCACAGCTTGGTTGCTCCACTTCCAGCCATAGCCAGGCTTCCCCTTATTTCTCCTCCTGTTTGTGATGTCATTCTGGCTTCCCATAAGTCCAATACTAGGAAGACTTGTGCGAGTAAATGGAAGCGTTTTTCACATTGGGCACAAACTAGGTCCTTGGATCCTTTCCATGCACCCATTCATGAGGTTCTAGACTTTCTGGCAGAGCTTTTTCATTCAGGGTCCTCATCGGCCACTATCAGGGTACAATTAGCGGCCATTGCTAATTTTCATGTTGGACTCTCAGAAGCAAATATGTCCCACAAACTCTGTAAAGCCTTTCTCAAGGGCATCTTTTTGCTCAGACCTCCAGTCAAAGATCCACCTCCACAATGGGATTTGAATTTAGTTCTAACCTCACTAATTCTGCCCCTTTTTGACCCTGCAGCTTCTTGCTCCCTCAAACTTCTTTCTTGGAAAACACTGTTTTTAGTAGCTATAACATCTGCCAGAAGGGTATCGGAACTTCAAGCCTTGTCTGTCCGTCCTCCTTATTTGGTTTTTCATAAAGACAGGGTAACTCTCAGAACTGAAGCAAATCTAAACCACTCCATTGGTTTGCCTGTCTTTTTCCCAGACTATACCAACAGGGCTGAACAAAAATTACATTCATTAGATGTTCATCGCCAATTACGGTATTACCTAGACAGGAGAAAACAATTCAGGAAGTCAGACCAGCTCTTTCTCTCATGCTGCAGGCAAGAAAGGGCTTCCGGTATCGAAGGTTACTCTTCCAGATGGCTGACATCTATTATTACCTTGGTCTGTGAGTTGAGACGCAGGCAACTTCCCTCTAGGCCTAAGGCTCATTCAACCAGGGCACTATCAACTTCAACGGCGTTTCAGGCAAGGTTACCACTAGATGCCATTTGTGCAGCAGCTACATGGGCGTCCAAACATACCTTTATTGCCCATTACAAGCTTGATTTAGCCTCCAGAAAGAGCTGATTTTGGTTCCACTGTACTCAGGAGTCTGTTCCATTGAGCCACCCAGGACTAAGATGCTAGGGACACTGTCCCATCCAGCAAGAATGAAGACGAGAATGACAACTTAACATTAAGAAGTTATGTCTTACCACAACGTTCCATGTTAGTTGTCTTCTTCTCTCCTCCTTTCTTGCGTCCCTCACTCCTGCCCCCTAGCCTGGATAGTCTCGGTTTCTGAGTCCTTCCATTTCTGGAGATAGAATATGTTGCGTCTTTTTCCTTGTATCCTTAGTGTTACTAGCAGGTAATCTGTACTCTTAAAAGAGGATTATAATATTATTATTATAATATTATTATTTTTACTATGTCTTAGCTTCCAAACGAGATCTGGGGAGTTAGCGCATGGTATTGTGGGATATAGGGCTGCCTCGAGCTGGTAAAAATAGCTCTTGAGCTATAGTATAGGCTCAGTTGGAGCCGAGGATCGGCTCCGAACCCATCCAGCAAGAAAGAAGGCGAGAAGAAGACAGCTAACATGGAACGTTATGGTAAGACATAACTTCTTATTCTACGTACATTCCTTCCAGTTTGGCTTCAATTGTCAGGGCTGCTGTAGAATCCTTTACCGCCATAGCTGAATGCAAGAATTGGTTAAGGCATTCAGTAGCAGCTTGCCAGTAACCGCAGGTACTCAGGCTTCCGAGGAATGTGGTTATTTACATGTGCATTTTTTAACCATAGTGGAAAGTCTGTCGGATCAGAGAGATATGCGTCTTTTTTTTTTAATTTGGCACCCTCGCTGCAATGTTTTGGCTTTTTTTTCCCCCCAATTCCAACTTATATGAAATGTCTTACCTGATTTTATTTGGAAATCAAACGATGCCTCATCACTTTTTTCCCATTCATGACAAATGTTCGTTAATGTTGATAAAATGTAATACAGTGCGTTTTCTTTTAACAGTACACCTTATTTTCTGGACTGCTATCAGTACAACGTGCAAGACATACTGTTCTTTCTACTGGCATCTGTGTCGCTTCCTGCAAGTCTGCCCGTTGAACGTTGTGCCAGTAAACACCATTAAGAAAGAATAGCAGCATTTCTTGCACATTGTATCGATAGCAGTCCAGAAAAGGTGTACTGTTAAAAGAAAACACGCTATATTACATTTTAACAACATTAACTAACATTTATCATGATCAGGAAGCAAGTGCTATTACCGCGAAAATCTGGTTGCGATAATACGCAAGTACCCACTGGTCCTTTCCAGCCCCCTCCAGGCTTCCCAAACAAGACCCAGGGGAAGCAAACCACCAAGACTACAGTCTCAGGGTATGCAGAGATCTAAGCAATGGAGTACTCCAACCCCTAAAACGGAGTGGTAAGCCATCTCCCTATGGAAAAAGTTCACAATGACTTCTCGACTCTGCCTCCAAGCCCTGCCCAATTGCTTGTGACCCTAGGAGGAAAACTTGCCCTTCATGCAAAAAACTGGTGCCCATCACTTAGGACTGATGGGTCCTCAACATTTTATCTCAGGGGTACAAATTTTTATTTCCATTCACTGCCAACTCAAGCGGGTTTCCAGACCTTCCTCTAAACCAGTGGGCAGTGGCTCAAAACCAAGTTCTTTCCCTGCTCAACATCAGAGCTATTCAGCCAGTTCCAGTAGAACAAAAAAGGAGTCAGGGTTTCTACTCCAGATTATTCCTGGTACCCAGGAAGGAGGGCTCTTGGTGCCCAGTCCTGGATCTTTCAATTCTCAACACCTTCCTGGTGATCCCAAAATTCAAGATGCTTACCCTGAAACAGCTTCTCCCTAAGCTAGCCAAGGATGCCTGGTTAGTCACCCTAGACTTAAAAGAAGCTTATCTGCACATCCCCATCAGGGAATCCATGCAGGAAATATCTACGTTTCAGGGCAGGATCTATGCATCATCCGTTCTCTGCACTTCCCTTTGGCTTATCTACTGTGTCTAAGGTAGTCTCAAAATGCCTGGCTCCAGCCAGTGCATACTGTAGGCAAAGAAATATCTAAATTTACCTGTACTTGGACTGTTGTTTCAGGCAGCCAGGAATTGCTACTTCAACACCTGGCATTTGTAAAAAGCCTTTTCACTTCTTTGGGGTACACCATCAACGAAAAGATATCACAACTGGTGCCCAGTCAAAAGATTGTATTCCTGGGAGCAAGCTTGGACACAACTTCCCAGATGGCATTTCTCACTTCAGGAAAAACAAGTCTTGTCTGACAGACTACTTCAAGCAAATGGCCACCAGAACCCAGCTAACTGCAAGAAAAATACTGCAAGCCCTAGGGTTCATGGCCTCATGTATTCTGCTAATTCCATATGCAAGACTGCATATGAGGAAACTTCAGTGGTACTTAAGTCTTTAGTGCCAACATTCTCAGGACCTGGAAACAGTCATTCCTGTCATACCTTGTCTGAGGGCAGATTTCCTTTGGTGGGCAGAAGCATGCAACCACAACAAGGGAATGCATTTTATTCTGCCACACGTTGCCCAAACCCTGACAACAGACGCATCAGACTATGCTTGGGGGGGCCCACATGGCTGGCAATTGCATTCAGGGCCACTGGAGCCCAAGCCAAATTCTTTTGCACATCAACCAAAAGATGCTAGCTGTACAGAATGCTCTAACAGCTTTCAGATACCTAATCCTTCCAGGACAACTGCTGATCAAAACAGACAACCACAGTTATGTGGTACATAAACAAGCAGGGGGGAACCCAACCCATTCTTACTCACTATGCAGGTTAGCCATGACTCTGTGGAGCACAGCTTTGGACAACCAAGTCCATCTACAAGCTCAATTCCTGCCAGGAAAACAAAATTCACTGGCAGATGACTTAAGAAATCTCCTAGACCCACATGAATGGAAATTGGAGCCCAGCACCTTCAACCTCCTGATCCAGAGGTGGATCTCTCTGCCTCTCCCCCTCCACAACCCCCACTTAGGCAAATTCTGCACCAGGAATCCTCACAGCAGGGCCCGGAAAGTGAATGCCTTATCCTTACAGTGGGAAAACCTCTTAATTTATGCCTCTCCCCCCCCCCCGCCTCTTCTCTTGAGTACTACTCAAGATAGACAGGCCAAGGACAATTCTGATTGCCCCAGACTGGCCACACCAGCACTGGTACCCACTCCTGCACAGCCTGACAGCGGTGCCACCTACACCAGACCCCCTACCCTGCCATCATAGCTGGAGGGACAGATTTTGCATCCACAATTACAAGCCCTAAATCTTGCATCCTGGCTTATTCTTTGAGTACTCCACCAACAACCCTAAGTAAACAGGTGCTGGATGTCATTCTTGAAGCCAGAAGGCCTTGTACTAGAAAATTCTATGCGGAAAAGTGGAAAAGATATTGTTCTTGGATTCAGTCTAAAGGAAAGGACACAGCTTGTGCCCTCCTTGCCTCTAATCCTGGATTATCAAGCAGAGCTACTCCACAGAGGCCTATACGTCTCCATTAAGATTCATGCCTCTGCCATTTCTGCTCATTACACCACTGAGCTACCTCTATTTTCTCACCCTCTCATCAAACAGTTCCTGAGAGGGGCTAACATCTTAAGGCCCGCAAGGAGAGCACCCACCCCTGCTTGGGACCTTTAACTTTGTACTGGAAAAGCTCACGCCTCCCCCTTTTGAACCTGCTGCTTCAGCAGAGTTAAAATTCCTCTCTTGGAAAACAGCCTTGCTTCTAGCCATCACTTCAGCTAGAAGAGTGTCTGAGCTACAGGCACTGATGGCTGTGGAATCCTTTATCTTCCATGCTGACAGGGTTTCCCCTCAGGACTAACCAGTCCTTTATGCCTAAGGTGGTGCCCAGTGTGGTCCTAAACCAATCCATCCATTTGCCAACCTTCTTCCCTAACCTTCATAATAAAGGGGAAAGGGTCCTGCACTCTGGACGTGCACAGACAGCTCAGGTTCTACCTTGATAGGACTAAGCCTTTCAGAAAATCTGACCAGTTGCTAGTCAGCTTTGCAACAGGGGCAGAGGGTAAGGCCATTTCTAAACAAACAATTTCCAAATGGATAGCACACTGCATCCATTTCTGCTACAAGCACCATCGAAAACCAACCCCTCAGAGGGTCAGAACACATTCCACTAGGGCAACTTCTACCTCTACAGCATTTCTCAGGGGAGTCCCTACCAGGGACATTCTGGAAGCTGCAACCCGGAGTTCTGTACACACCTTCACCAAGCATTACCACTTGCCTATTTTTCCAAGTCCAAGGCAGGATTTGCAGCAGCAGTCTTGCGGGGCCTACTAGCTAGCCCTAACTCTTCTTGATTGCCTCCACCCTTCCTCAGCTTTGGGAATCAACCCAAGTGTGACTACTGCAACAGTTAATACATTCGAACATCTACATTTATGGTAAGTGTACACAACTGTACTGGAATGAAGCTTGTACTTCACCATTGAGCACCCTATTCAACCGAAGCCCAGTTCTTGCTGAAGATGGTGCAGAATACAGCCTGGGATGCTATCCAGTGCTGTGGAAGCTGTGTTTGCCTTGGATAGGGCCTGTAACACTTTATCTGTGGAGAAGTGAGGTGCAGGACAAGTGTCTGGGATGTCAAAATGGTTTTGGGGGAGTGTGAAGTGCACTAAACCTGTCTGCTAGCAGGTTGGGTACGTCAACAGGTTCATTGCAAGTGATACTGTTATGCACTAATTCAGAGCAAACCTGGGCTTTACCTTGGAGGTTCCTGATGTAATTAAAAGCTTTGTGGTTTCCCTTTGTTTTGGAGACTAGTTTTGATTCATAATTGGCTTTGGAGGTTTCACTAGTGATGTAATTTGCTTGTTGAGGCTTAAGGAGGGAGTTTTTCCAATTTGGAATTTGTTCCTTTTTATCCTTGGACAACAGTTTGTTTCTTTTGTTGTAAAGCCTGTTGATAAAGGATGTCCATCAAACAGATTTGTGTTTCCTTGGTGCAGGTTTTAGTTCTGTTGGGTGTGGCTCAATCCATGCAGTTGTACAGGTGCTTGTATACTGCATTGGTGTACTGTTCAGCATAGTTGTCTGCATTCTCTGAGGGGAGTGCTGGTGCAAAGCTACAGATAACTCTCCCTTAGGAGGTTGTAATCAGCTTTTGAGAAGTTTGTTTAGCTTTATTACAGCTGGGGTGGCTGGAGTTTGGTGGGCTAGAAACTTCGAACGAGACAGTCCAATGATTTGATCTCACCAGGGCAGAACATATTATAGGAGTGGTGCAGCAGTTGCCCTTGATGGTGAGAACCAAGTCCAGAATGTCATCTCCCCTTGTGGAGGATGAGAGAAGCTGGCCTAATCATTAGAATTGATGAAGTCTAGGAATCATTGAGTGAATGCATTAGTGCAGGGATGGTTCACCCAGTCTGTGGTGGAGTAGTGGAAGTCACCAAGGATCAGGGTTATTAGGGAGTACCTTGGAGACAAGTAGATCCAGGTAAGAGGAGTGGGTGTTCAGAGTCATGGGGGGTCTATAGCTGGCTATAATTTGGATGGATGTCTTGCCAACTGTCAGTTGCACCTGGGGTAGTTCCAGTACGTCATGCTGGCAGACCAGTCTGGAGATGTGCCTGTCCTTAATGAAGATAATAGACTCCACCACTTTTAGTCTTCCCAACCTCATTTTGGGTTTGGAATGTGTGGAATGATGTATAGCCTGGTAAGGCAGTGATGCTCTCCACAGCCATGAGCCAAATTTCCCTGACCGCACAGACATCAGTATCTTCCATTGCAAGGAGAGCCTGCAGTGAGTGCATTTTCAGGTTAAGACTCTAGCGTTTAGCAGCATGACCTCCAATTTGTTGTTTTGACAGATCTTTTATGTTGGAAGATTTGACTTTGGGACATTGCCTAAAAAGGCGCAATGGGGGAGGTGAGAGCCTTGGCCAGGATCCGGAATCCCAGTGGTGACAGGTAGTGGCCACCTCTGGCAAAGCAACAAGGCTTGTCAACCATGTCATTCCCAGGCAGACAGATACTGGATCCCCTTGTAATGACACCAGAAACTAAGACAATTGTTGGTCAATTATTTTTTGTTGGTACTGTGGTAACATTCTTGGTAAAGGTAGGATGCTGCTTAGGGATATGGTCATACCTGCCTGGGGCATACAACTTTGAGAGCTCAATCATGTCTCACTTCATATAGTCCAGGGAGGTACATCTGAAGTCATTCACACCAACACGGGCAATGAGAGTCATACTTGTACTTGTTGTGGAGAGACTTAAGTGCGTGATGTGATGGATTCTGGCACCAGACAGACAACTGACGATGGCCTTCTCCTTGTCGAGCCTGGTGAGGGGGACACCGGTGTCTCACAGTTGAGTTGACAATGACTAGTATGTTTGGTTTATTGTTGATCCTTTTGGGCTGTGATGTTTTATTTTGTGTTTGTGAAACACTGGTGTGTTGTCTGTTTTTGTTTGGTGTTGTGTGGAGTGTTTGAGTGTGTTTTGGAGAGGTCTGCTGTTTAGGCAAGTTTTAATTGAGGACTTCTGCAAAGGTTGGGTGTGTGTTGTACTTACTCAAACAACCACGATATGACTGGGCACCCAAAGGAAAAACACAGCTCGAGTTGTATATAGGAGGCTCAGGACAAGAATATATGAACACACATACAGAATTAGGAAGCAAGACCCTAACAACGCGCTAAGTAGACATATTTTAGACAAGGGTAGTGAGCACTTGTTTCGGTTTAGCATCATAGACTTTATCGATCAAACTGCCACAGGGGGCAATTGGAAATGTTATCTATCATTGCTTGAAAGTAAATGGCAAATGTTATGTGATGCTACGACTAAACCAGGTCTAAATGACCACATAAGTATCAAACCTTTTCTAATCTTGGATAGTTGACCATTGTTGAATCAAGTTGTAATCCTCTTCTTGAGTATGCACTTTCCCACAGTTTCTATTTACTATCACTCGGATAATTTTATCTTTTACATCTATACAGGTTATTCTGTAGATTCATTTAATTGGATCACATTTCATCATATTATATTATTGGGTACATATTCATATTTTTAATTAGATTTTTTGCCATGTGGAATTTTTTATAATGTGAGCTCCGCTTTTTATAATGTGAGCTCCGCTTTTTCATGTATTATTTTTTATGTATTACTTTTCATGTATTACTTTCATGTATTAGTTTTACAGTCCTAGTGTTATTGTCAATGCCTTATAATCTTGGCAGAGTTTAGTATATATATGGGATTATGTATTGATTTATATATTTACATGTAATATAGACAATCAAGTATCTTAATATGTATGATGAATCCCAAGCTCCAAAATGTATTATTAGGTAGGTTCAATAACTGACATGTACCAACATATTATATATATTTTCTTAAAATTTTTTAAAGTATACATTTTAGTACTTTTCATCATACTAGTGTTCATATGATAGTATTAGTTTAAAAACAATGTCTATGTGCAAGATTAGGGTATGTTTAGTTTATGTTTTGATTTAATGATCAATTAACAAAATTTTGGCACCTAATTAGCTATATAAGGTCTGCTGTTTAGAGATTCTTGGTTCTGATGAAATCTGTTTTAGGCAGATGAAAGCGCTTAACCATCTGTGCATGTGAATTTTTGTGGAGATCTTTTGGTCACCTGTGGAGTTTGTGACGTTAATAAACTGTTGGAGGTTATATACAACTCGAGCTGTGTTTTTCCTTTGGGTGCCCAGTCATATCGTGGATGTTTGTGTGTTGTACTTGGCTATGTGATGAGTGGTGTGGTGTTTGTGCTGGCAGTCTCCTCTCTGTCAAGAGTACTGACTGTGGCACGAGAGAGCATGGATTCCAGGTTACTGATGTAAATGCATTTCTCGCAAGTAGTAGAATTATGTGCTAGGAGAAGAGGCCTCAGTAAACATGAGGCAGTTGTTACACTGTCCATCCCCACACTGTATCTGTTGCTACTTCTAAAAAGTGAAAGCAGAAGACCAAGCACATTTCTCTACCACTCCTGTGTGGATCAGAGGAAGAAGGCGTATCATTTTTCTCAGTGGCTTTTCAAACCCCCTTATACCTGTGAAGCTTGTAATTCCTTTCCACACCCTCCTGTTCTCCCAAAAAAGAGGAAAGGATACTTTTTCAGAAGATGAAAATCCAGTTGTTATGCAATCTTTGGTTTGTTCTTCCCACACGATTCTCCTACTGGTTATGAACTAGATGATGAAGACACTTTCTCCTGGTTACACTATTGTAAAAGTGATGCAGCACTTCTGCTGGGAAGGTAAGGAAGTCCTTAAAGTGCAAAACAGATGCTACAACGTATGTATGCCCCAAAGCCTTCAGCTATTCCTCCTGCACTAGATGCTTTGCAAAACACCTTGTCTGCATCTTCGATGTTTGAAAAAGCCTGATTGGTTTTAGTTTTGTGAAGTCCCACATTCACATAAATGTTGTAAAAGAGTACTATCTCAGGACCCAGCTGTAATTTCACTTGAATCCAACAGTCTCTAAGCTCCTTGCATTAAAAGGACAATAGGGTTATGGAGGGTATGGGAAGAATGTGTACACCTCTGTAACTTTCAGTGACGTAAACTTATCCCACATGACCAGATATTCTGTTTTTCGATGACCTAAAGTGATTTCAGATATTCCTGATTCTGATAAAACTGCTTTGTCTGCTCAGTTCTGCTACACAAGTAGTAAGACCTTCAGTGAAGTGTGGCTATGATGCTACTGATGCTTCTTCAGGGCAGCAGCTACTGGCTATGTTTTAAGGAGGTATTTTTAGCTTTGCTTACAGTCGCTGCTTGACAATGTTAAAGCTGAGCTTCTAGATGTCCCTTTTGACAAAGACAGTAAATGATGATCTTCGTGTTTCACTGTTGAAGTCATTACATTTGCGTAATCTGCTGGCAGGTTGCCCTCAGTCGGCCTGATTAACAAAGTCTTGGGTCCTGCGTCGGTTGCTGTCCCTTATTCCATGACGTCAGGTATAAAACAGGCAGCCGACGCCATTACATCAGTCTTTCTTGCCACGCGGTGCCAGAAGCAGTTCGCAAGTGCCGGTCGGCCAACTCCTGAAATTTTCATTTTCTTCAACTAAAAACTAAGTACCCCATTGGGGAAACTTTTTCTTGCTCCTTACCGATGTCAGTAAAAGTTAATAATTGCATTACTTGTGGGAAGCAAATACCTCATAAGGATTTTCATTTGTACTGCATTCCTTGCCTAGGCCCTGACCACAACGTACCTTGCTGTCTGTTTTGTGCTAAATTTAATCAACTCATGATTAAACGTCTGTATATTTTTGCTTCTAAATATTTTGGCTCAAGATTCAATTATCCAGAAATGTCGTCCGTTAGCAATCCGACTACCGGAATACCTAAAAAAATGCAAAGAAAAAGACAGTCTAAGTCCAAAACTGATGACGCTTCTCCTAAGCCAGTCGCCAGTTCACTGGTACTCAGTGAGGTGCTTTCGCAGCCCCTGATACCTGCTACTTCTGATTCGCAGGCCTCTACTGAGACCCATTCGGAGTCCGGTATGCCGCGAGATGCTTCAATTTTGGAACCTGCGGATGGCTGTACCTTAGATGGGTCCAGAGCCGCTTCTGAGGGTGTTTTCAGGCCTACAGATTTGTATATTAGACCAACGCCATCTTCAAAACTAAGGCCAAAATCTAAATCTATGTCTTAAAAAAACGACGCCTGAGCCACATGTGCAGGCCCTTATGCCTAAAAGACAAATGATCAAAATGGCTAAAGATTTAATTACTCTGATCAGGGGTAGCCAACCCCCTCCTAAGAGGCCTAGGTAAGGCATTTATTATGAATCTTCTGAACAGGATTCTATTTCTTCTGACTCTTCTAATAAACAGGATTTTGTCTATCCCTACTTATGAGGATTCTGATGCAGAAGATTCCATTCCTTCTGCTTCGCCCCCTGAGGATTTTTCTTTTGGGGAAACTTTACATACCTTAAGGGAACATTTTCACTGGGAAAGTCAGGATTTCTCTGAATCTAAAAAAAGACTTGGGGAGTTTCTTCTTCTTCCTCAGCACAGGCCTTTGGCTATACCTCCTGTTCTAGACATTGTTGTTTTTTTTTTCAGAATCTAATATGGCTCCTGATTCTCTGCCTCCAGCTCCTTGTAAGCCAGACAGATACTACAGGGTTCCTGACTCCCAGAAATTCCTTTTCAAAAATCCTATTGCTGATCCTGAAACCGTTTCTCAGGATCCAAAGGGCATTAAGGCCTCTACTGCTAAAAATCCTACCCCTTCTGATAGAGATTCCAGGGCGCTGGATAGATGGGGTAAGAAGGTTTACACTTCTGCAACCTTGGCAGTCAGGGCTTTAAACTGTCAATTTCATATGCTTAAATATCAACAGCATATCATGGGACTACTTAAACAGAAAATGATGTTAATCTCTGTCTGTGTGGAAATTAAAGATTTACAGGATTTATTACATTCAAGTGAACAAGTTGGAAAACCTACTTTGCAATGTGGTTTTTATTCCTTGGAGGCCTTTTGCAGGGCTGCTGTAACTGGATCTGTGTTAAGAAGGCATGCTTGGCTCAAATAACAAACTCTGCCTGACCATGTTAAAGCAAAATTGTTGGATGCTTCTTTACAACAGGACCGTCTCTTTGGTAATAAGGCTGAAGAAGTGTTAACAAAGATGGAAGATAAAGCTAAATCTGTGCAAACTGTGGAATATTTCTTAAAAGTGCAACCTCCAAGATCAAATCCAGACATTCCAAAGGCTCCAGGTTTCAGTCACAAGGAACCTTTGGAACAAAACAATGGGGTGCGTCCACCTCCAAATTGGGAAACAAGGCACCTCCCTATGGTAAACAGTCTCAATGACTTCCCTCTACAATCACCAAGCACTTACCTTTTAGCTGCCCCTTTGGGGGGAAAACTGGCACTTCATGCACAAAACTGGCAACTTATTACCCAGGACAAATGGGTTTTAAATATAGTATCCCAGGGATACAGATTTAATTTCCACATGTTGCCAATCCCAAACGGATGGCCAGACCTGCCCCCAAATCAGTGGGCAAAGGCCCAGAAACAAGTTCTGTCCCTCATGAACATGGGGGCTATTCAACCAGTGCCAGAAGAGGAAAAGGGACAAGGTTTCTATTAAAGACTTTTCCTGGTAACCAGAAAAGACAAATCATGGCATCCAATACTGGATTTATCCACTCATTTCTGGACATTCCAAGGTTCAAGATGCTGACTTTTCCACAGTTACTACCTATGCTAGACAAAGATGCCTGGTTGGTAACTCTAGACTTAAGAGGCTTACCTGCATATCCCAGTCAGGGAATCTTGCAGAAGATACCTCTGCTTCAAAGCAGGCTACTTGCATTACCAGATGTTCTTTGTGTTTCACTGTTGCAGTCATTACATTTGGGTTATCTTGCTGGCAGGTTGCCCTCAGTCGGCCTGAATTCCAAAGTCTTGGGTCCTGCGTCGGTTGCTGTCGCCTCTTCCCTGAAGTCAGGTAGTCAAGGGTATAAAAGATGCAGCCGACACCATTTTATTTAGTCTTTCTTGTCGCGCAGTGCCCGAAGCAGAAGCAGTTCGCAAGTGCTGGTCGGCCGACTCCTGAGATTTTCAGATCCGAAGTCTTCATTAAAAGCTTAAGTACCCCGTTGGGGAAACTTTTTTTTTTCTTGCTCCAGACCGATGTCAGAAAAAGTTAATAATTGTATTTCTTGTGGGAAGCAAATACCTCATAAGGACTTTCATTCTTACTGTATTCCTTGCCTAGGCCCTGACCACGATGTTGCTAGTTGTCTGTTTTGTGCTAGATTTAACCAACGCACTATTAAGCGTCGGAACGATTTTGCATTAAGCTATTTTGGGCAAAGATTTAATTATACAATGTCGGATGGCCATCCGACTACCGGAGTTCACAAAAAAAGCAAAGAAAAAGAAAAGGACAGGCAACCAAGGTCCAAAACAGACTAAGCTTCTCCTAAACAAGTCGCTGGTTCTCAGTGAGGCGCTTTCGCAGCCCCTGATGCCCATTACTATAGAGTCGCAAGCCGCTACCAACTCCCACGTGGAGTCGGGCAGGCCGCAGGAAACTCAAGGTATTGGAGTCTGAGACTATTCCCTCAGATGGGTCCAGAGCTACTGAGCAGGCATCGGCTTCTGAGGGTGTATTCAGACCTAAACAATTGTATATTAAACCGACTTCAAGGACTAAGACACCTTTAAAGGCAAAGAAATAAGTTCACCAGTCACAAGGACAGGCCTCCATGCCCAAAAAACAGATGTTCAAAATGGCCGAAGACTTAATTACCTTGATCCGGGGTTCCCATCCCCCTCCTGATAAGAGGCCTAGGCAAGAGACAGACTATGAATGTTCAGATCAGATTTCCATTTCTTCTGATTCCTCTTCTTATCACGAATGTTCTCTTCCCCCCATGAGGATTCTGATGCTGAAGATTCAATTCCTTCAGCTTCTCCTCCTGAGGACTACTCTTTTGGGAAAACCTTGCATACCATGAGGGAGCACTTCCTCTGGGAGGGCCAAGGTTTTTCAGAATCTAAGAAAAGGCACCGAGACTTCCTTTTACTACCTCAACACAGGCCCTTTAGCTATTCCACCTGTGTTGGACATTGTAGATGTGTTCTCTGAGTCTAGTCTGACCCCCTGACTCTCTACCTCCAGCTCCTGTTAAGCCGGACAGATACTACAGGGTCCCTGACTCTCAAATTCCTTTTCAAAAACCCTTCTACAGACCCAGAAACTATTTCTCAGGGTCCAAAGGGGGTCAAGGCTTCTACTGCAAAAAATCCTACCCCCTCTGACAGGGATTCCAGGGCTCTGGATAGATGGGGAAAAAAGGTTTACACATCTACTGCTTTGGCTATAAGGGCCTTAAATTGCCAGTTTCATATGCTCAAATATCAGCAATATAGCATGACACTGCTTAAACAGAAAATGATGGCAAATTCTGAATGTGCAGGAAACAAAGAAATGCAGGATTTATTGCGTCAGGAAACAAATGCAGGATTTATTGCATGCAGCTGAACAAGTTGGAAAGCATACTTTGCAATGTGGGTTTGATTCTCTGGAGGCCTCCTGCAGGGCCGCTGTTATGGGTTCTGTCATTAGGAGGCATGCTTGGTTAAAGGAACAAAGTCTGCCTGACCATGTTAAAGCAAAATTATTAGATGCTCCTTTACAACATGATACCTTGTTTGTTGTTAAGGCAGAAGAGGTGTTGAGAAAATGGAGGACAAAGCTGAATCTATGCAAACGGTCAAAGATTTCTTACAGGTACAGCCACCTAGATTTAGCAGACACTGGCCTACAAAGAATTGGTCCTTTCCAGTCTCAGACAGACCTCAGAGGCAGATCACAGCCGCAAGGATTCTACAGGTCTAAGCAGTGGAGTGCTTCTACCTCCAAAGGTGGAGAGGACAAATCACAATCATACAGGAAACAGTCCCAATGACTTCTCCCTGCCTGCGCCAAGCACTTATCTTCTGGCAGCACCATTAGGGTGAAAACTAGCACTTTTTTCTCAAAATTGCCACATTATAACCCAGGACATATGGGTTCTAGACAGTGTCACAAGGCTAAAAGTTTCATTTCCATACCCTATAAAGGGCAAACGGTTGGCCAGACCTGCCAAAAAATCAATGGGCATATGCTCAAAAACAAGTCGCAGCTTTCATGGACATGAGGGCTATTCAACAAGTACCCCACAGCAAGAGCAGGGACAAGGATTTTAATCAAGACTGTTCTTGGTACCCAGAAAGGACAAAGCATGGAGACCAATACTGGACCTATCTATTCTAAACACTTTCCTGAATATACCAGAATTCAAGATGTTGACCTTACAGCAGCTTCTGCCCATGCTGAGCAGCAAGGCTTGGCTCGTGTCTTTAGACCTAAAAGAGGCATACCTGCATGTCCCAATCAGACAATCATGCAGAAGATACCTCAGATTCAAGGCTAGCTCAAAGCATTACCAATTCTCTGCACTGCCCTTTGGCTTATCTACTGCACCCAGGGTCTTCACAAAGTGCCTGGCACCAGTAATTGCTTACTGCAGACAGGGAGGAATGCAAATATATCCTTACTTGGACGACTGCCTCATACAAGCAGAGAACAAGGACATTCTACTACAGCATCTGACTTTTGTGAAAAGACTCTTAACAGGCCTAGGGTACACATAGGGTACACAGCCAACAAAAAGAAATCAAAACTAGTACCTTCTCAAGAGATAATCCTGGGTGCAAGCTTAAATACAACTGCCCAGATGGCTTATCTCACTCCAGACAAACAAAGGCAACTGACTACCTATTTCAAGGAAATGGCAACAAAGGCTGTTATCTGCAAGAAAATTTCTGCGGGCTTTGGGCTTCATGGCATCTTGCATCTTACTAATTCCATATGCAAGACTGCATATGAGGAAAATTCAGTGGTACCTGAAAAGTAGACACAACATTGCCACAGCCTGGAAACAATGATTACTCTAATTCCCTGCCTGCAACAGGAATTTCGATGGGCAAAGGCTTGTCACCAAAACAAGGGACAGCCATTCTCACTACCCCCAGCCAGGCAGAGCCTAACGACGGATGCATCAGATTATGCCTGGGGGGCACACATGGCAGGAAGAGGCATTCAGGGCACCTGGTCCACAAACCAAAAGCATCTACATATCAGTCAAAAAGAGATGCTAGCTGTTCAAATTGCCCTGACAGCCTTCAAGGACCTACTTCATCTGGGACAACTACTGATAAAGACGGACAACACCACGGTCATGTGGTAAGCAGGGGGCACTCATTCTTACCCCCTGTGCAGACTAGCCATGGCTTTATGGGACACAGCATTGACTTACCAAGTTCATCTGCAGACACGATTCCTGCCATGAAAGGAAAATACTGTGGCAGACGAAATAAGCAGAAACCTCATGGATCCCCACGAGTGGCACCTGGATCCACAAGTCTTCAGCATGATAACAATGAAATGGGGACGCCCGGACATAGATCTATTTGTCTCTCCTCAAAACAATCAACTAAAAAGATTCTGCACAAGGACTTATCACAGACAAGCTTGGAAAGTGGACGCCTTATCTTTCAACTGGACAAACCTATCAGTTTATGCCTTTCCTCCACTGCCTCTCCTCCCCAAGGTACTTTTAAAGGTCAGACAGGAGAAACGAAAAATGATTGATTGTCCCAGACTGGCCACGCCAGTGCTGATATCCGATCTTAAAAAACTTGTCCCAATGCCCAGCCTAGACCTTACATCAAATACCTCATCTACTGTCCCAGCAAAACAATCAGATTCTACACAGCCAACTCAGGACCCTAAACCTAGCAGCATGGCGGATAATGTAGCCATACAAACCACACCTCTCAGTAAAGCTGTGATGGATGTCATTTTAGAAGCCAGAAGGCCTCATACTAGAAAATCCTATGCTGGGAAATGGAAGAGATTTTGCGCTTGGAACCAAGCTCAGGAACGGATGCAGCTGTCCCAAATATTCCTCAGATTTTGCAATATTTAACTGAGATACTGGACAAAGGCCTATCTTTTTCATCAATTAAAATAATGCCTCTGCCATTTCAGCTCATTACAATACAGAGCCACCACTCTTTTCTCATCCTTTATTAAGGCAGTACCTCAGAGGAGCCAAAAACGTAAGGCCTCCATGGAGAACGCCAATACCTGCATGGGACCTCAACTATGTCTTGGAAAAACTCACCTTACCACCTTTTGAACCAGCTGCTACTGCGGACATAAAGTTCTTATCTTGGAAAACAGCTCTGCTCATAGCAATAACTTCTGCAAGACGAGTTTCAGAGCTACAGGCTCTCGTGGCTTTGGAACCCTTTATCATTTTCTATCCAGACAGGGTTTCTCTGAGAACAAACCCTACATTTATGTCTAAGGTGGTATCCAGTATTGCCCTTAACCAAACAATTCATTTGCCAACCTTTTATCCAAACCCACAGAACAAGGGGGAGAAAATTCTGCATTCTTTGGACGTACACAGACAACTTAGATTCTACTTGCACAAAACTAAAGTTTTCAGAAAGACAGAGCAATTACTAGTGGCATATGCCACAGCATCACAAGGAAAGGCTATATCCAAGCAGACAATTTCAAAGTGGATAGGTCACTGCATTTGTTTCTACTACACAGTATGGCAAACCTGTGCCTAAGGACATTAGGCCACATTCAACCAGAGCTGCAGCCACTTCTGCAGCCTTTCTCATGGGAGTACCAACCAAAGACATTTTGGAGGCTGCTATTGTGAGTTCAGTGCATAAACATTACAATTTGCCTCTTTACTCTAAATCCAGGGCAGGCTTTGCCACTGCAGTTCTGCAGGGCCTCATAGCCGCTCCTAATGCTGTTTAGCTCCAGCCCCCCAACCATAGCTTTGGGGCTAAACCCAAATGTAATGACTGCAACAGTGAAACACGAAGAACATAGTACAGTTGTGTACACTTACCATAAATGTAGATGTTCGAGTGTATTCACTGTTGCAGTCCAGGTTACCCTCCCGCCATCCCCCTAATTTTTGCTGGAACTCCATTTTACGTCTCTAATCTATACAACCTAGGTGGTGTATTTGCTTATAGATGAAGATAAAGCTTATTTTGGTGCATGTATACCCCTGACGACCTGACGTCAGGGAAGAGGCAACAGCAACCGACGCAGGACCCAAGACTTTGGAATTTAGGCTGACTGAGGGCAACCTGCCAGCAGGATAACCCAAATGTAATGACTGCAACAGTGAATAACACTAACATCTACATTTATGGTAAGTGTACACAACTGTACTTTCTCTGCACTGCCCTTTGGCTTATCTACTGCTTCCAGGGTCTTCACAAAGTGCCTGGCTCCAGTAATTGCATTTTGCAGGCAAAGAAATATTCAAATATATCCATACCTGGACGATTGTCTAATTCAGGCAGAAAATAAGGACATTCTTCTAAAGCATCTGGCGTTTGTAAAAAGGGTTCTAACTTGTCTAGGGTACACCATAAACAAAAAGAAATCACAACTGGTACCCTCTCAAAAAATTATATTCCTGGGTGCAAGCTTGAATACAACTGCCCAGATGACTTTACCTTACACCAGAAAGCAAATTCAGTTGGTGACTTACTTCAAACAGGTGGCCAGAAAAACCCTGCTATCTACAAGACAAATTCTGCAAGCCTTGGGATTCATGGCCTCCTCCATTCTTCTAATTCCATATGCAAGACTGCATATGAGGAAACTTCAGTGATACTTAAAAAGTTTATGGAGTCAGCATTGTCACAGCCTGGAACTAATGATTCCTATCATACCTTGCCTGCAACTAGAGTTCTATGGTGGGCAAAGGCCTGCCACCAAAACAAGGGTTTGCCATTCACTCCACCACCTGCCGCCCAAACCCTAACTACAGACTCATCAGACTTTGCTTGGGGGGGTTCATCTGGCAGGAAAGTGCATTCAGGGCAAATGGAGCCCAAATCAAATGCACCTTCATATCAGTCAGAAAGAGATGCTAGCTGTACAGAATGCACTGACAGCCTTCAAGGACTACCTTCATCCAGGACAATTAATGATACAGACGACACCACAGTTATGTGGTACATAAGCAGGGGGGTACACATTCCTACCCCCTTTGCAGACTAGCCATGGCATTGTGGAACATGGCCTTGACCTACCTAATACAACTACAAGCTCAGTTCCTGCCAGGAAAGCTAAATACTCTGGCAGACGAACTAAGCAGAAGTTTTATGGACCCACACGAATGGAAACTGGAACCACAAATTTTCAACATGTTGACACGCAGATGGAGTCCAGACCTAGATCTTTTTGCCTCACCCCAGAACTATCAGTTGGACAAATTCTGCTCAAGAATTCAGCACAAAAAAGCTTGGAAAAGTGGATGCTCTATCATTCAGCTGGGAAAAAAACTGTTAGTCTATGCTTTTCCCCCTCTGCCTCTGCTCTCCAAAGTTCTACTAAAAGTCAGAAACCAAAAATGATTCTGATTGCTCCAGACTGGCCTCTCCAACACTGGTACCCACTCCTGCGCAATGTGTTGCACCTTCCTTCGTGGCATCTGCCTCAGACACCTTACCTACTGTCTCAGCAGAACTACCAAATTCTGCACTCTCAGCTCCAAACTTTGAATCTTGCAGCGTGGCTAATCGTCTAATTTCACCCTTGGCATCCCTCAGCAAACCTGTGTGGATGTCATTTTGGAGGCTAGAAGGCCTAGTACTAGAAAATCTTATGCTAGCAAATGGAAAATATTATGTGCCTGGAACCAATTACAAGGAATAAGCACAGCAATGTCCAATATTCTTCAGATTCTGCAATACTTAACTGAGATGCTTCACAAGGGCCTATCTTTTTCCTTCCATAAAAATCCATGCCTCTGCCGTTTCAGCTCATTACAACACAGAACCTCCCCTCTTCTCTCATCCTCTGCTAAAGCAGTGTCTCAGAGGGGCCAGAAACTTAAGACCTCCCAGGAGAACGCCAACCCCTGCATGGGACTTCAATTTTGTTTTGGAAAAACTCACTCTCCCTCCTTTTGAGCCAGCTGCTACTGCAGACCCAAAAGTTCTCTCCTAGAAAACAGCTTTCCTTTTAGCAGTCACTTCAGCTAGAAGGATTTCTCAATTCAGGTTCTTAAGGCAGTGGAGCCTTTCATTATTTTTCATGCGGACAGCGTGTCTCTCAGGACCAATCCATCTTTCATGCCTAAGGTGGTATCCAGTGTCCCTCTTAATCGGACCATTCATCTGCCAACTTTCTTTCCCAATCCACAGAACAAGGGTGAGCGGATTCTGCATTCATTGGATGTACACAGACAACTTAGATTTTACTTAAACAGGACAAAATCTCTAAGAAAATCTGAACAACCATTGGTGGCATTTGCTGCAGGGGCAGAGGGAAAGGCTATTTCAAAGCAGACTATTTCTAAATGGATAAGCCATTGTATTTGTTTCTGCTATATGCACCATGGTAAACCTGTCCCCAAGGGGATCAGATCTCATTCCACCAGGGCTGCATCTACTTCTGCAGCCTTTCTCAGAGGGGTTCCTACCAGAGACATTCTAGAAGCTGCTACCTGGAGCTCATTTCATACGTTCACCTAACATTACCATTTACCTCTTTTCTGATTCCAGAGCTGGCTTTGCCACTGCTGTCCTGCAGAGCCTTATAGCTGCTCCTAATGCTGTATAAATCCAGCCTCCCAACCATAGCTTTGGGAATCTACCCAAATGTAATGACTGCAACAGTGAAACACGAAAAACATAGTGCAGTTGTGTACACTTACCATAAATGTAGATGTTCGAGTGTATTCACTGTTGCAGTCCTGGTTACCCACCCTCCAGCCCCCTGTTTTTTCTCTTACTATACCTCTACTTTCTTTTACTATGCTTAAAAGCCTTTTTGGTGTATTTGCTTTTGTTTGGAGGTATATTTTTTTGTGTTTTTAAACTATATATGATATTGCTCCCCATTTGGAGGGCACCTGACATCTGGGGCAAGAAAAACTGATGTAATGGCATCGGCTGCATGTTTTATATGCCTGACGTCATGGAAGAAGGGACAGCAACCGACGCAGGACCCAAGACTGTTAATCAGGCCGACTGAGGGCAACCTGCCAGCAGATTACCCAAATGTAATGACTGCAACAGTGAATACACCCGAACATCTACATTTATGGTAAGTGTACACAACTGTACTTTTTTTTGGTCCAGTATCTCAAATTTTAAAGAAATTGTGAGGGAGGTGATATGCTGGACCCCTATTTTATTAAAAAAGTCTCAGTAAAAAGGTTAAAAAAAAAAAAAAAAGTGGCAGGAAAAATCCAAGTCTGATTTCAAAGGGCTTGAAAGATCCTTTGGTGACAGAACATCAAATTTGAGACTGTACCTACCTTTTTGAGAATGCTAACCGTTATCCAAGTACTTAACATTATAAAAATTGGGTACGGGCTGACTTTGAACCTCCTTCCAGTAACATCTGGAACTCCCCAAGGTCCTCCCAAACCAATGTTGGTTTTGCTAGTCTTACAAGAGCTAGTCTGTCAAGTAACCATAGAATCAGTCCCATAGCAAAAAATAGGATATGGGTTTTATTCCAGGATATTCCTCATATCAAGAAAAGCAGGGGATATGATAACCCATTTTAGACTTCTCCATCCTAAGCACTTTCCTAAGAATTCCAGACATTCAAGATGACATCTCCAGTCTGCTTCCTAGGATTTTCAAAAACACAATAAGGCAGAGGACTCCACGTAGAGCTGGTCAAGTCTTTTATTCAATAAAATCAGAGATGAAACCTTGTATAAGCGCTTTCAGGCTACATGCCCTTCATCAGATAACAAAGAACATCACAACAGACCATTTTTAAAAATACAAAGCAACCAATCCTTTACCCTCCTTTTCTTAAGAATGGGTTTTAAAGGTACAGCAGCATTAATACCTGGTGGCTTATCCGCCCCAAGCCTTATAATCCATCTAGTTTCTGCACATTCCATATCATTGAATAAATCCCCTCCTGTAACATTGGGAGTAATCATATGTATTGCCATAAATAGAAATGTATGATTCAAGTTCACTCTTATATGTTGAGCTAGTGCATTATGTTCATTGGAGTGCTTAATATCTGACATATGTTGGAACATCCTGGTCTTAAACATTGTATTGGTGTAGCATCCGAAGTTGAAGAAGATTTTAGATATTGCACCAAATTTTGTATTCAGGAAAAAAAAGAACTTGAAAGATATACTCTAAAGAGCCTAAGCATTCTGTAAAGGGTAATTCATTTACAAGGAAGATAGGCACATATCCATGCCACCAGTGTAGAGCATGTCTACATATTTTGCAAGAACATATATTTACACATCCAAGGACAGGTAGACAATACATATATAAAGGATATGCAGACTGTAGAACAAAGAATTTAGTGTATATAGCTGTGTCAGAACTGTGAATCATATTATGTGGGTAAGACCAATACAATGTTTAAGACAAGGATATTCCAACATATGTCAGATATTAAGCACTCCAATGAACATAATGCACTAACTCAACATGTAAGAGTGAACTTGAATCGTACATTTCTATTTATGGCAATACAAATGATTACTCCCAGTGTCAGAGGAGGTGATTTATTCAGTGATACCGGAATGTGTAGAAACTAGATGGATTATAAGGCTTGGGGCGGATAAGCCACCAGGTATTAATGCTGTTGTGCCTTTAAAACCCATCCTTAAGAAAAGGAGGGTAAAATATTGAAAGCTGATTGGTGGCTTTGCATTTTTAAAAATGGTCTGTTGTGATGTTCTTTATCTAATGAAGGGCATGTAGCCTGAAAGCGCTTATACAAGGTTTTATCTCTGATTTTGAGTAAAAGACTTGACCAGCTCTCCGTGGAGTCCTCTGCCTTATTGTGTTTTTGGACTTTTCTTGAGGCAGGCAGAGTGACTTTAGTGCAATAGACTTTTTGTTTGGTGATTTCTTCCTAGGATTTTCCTACAAGTCTTTCTGGTTACTTTGGATCTAAATGATACTTATTTTCACACCTTTTTATCCAAGTCACACAAAATTCTTAATTTTGTGCTTTTGGATTTCATTTTCAGTTTTCTGCTTTACCCTTTGGCTTATCCGCAACAGGAATGTTATTCACAAAATGAGTATCCCCAGTGGTAGCATTTTACAAACTCCACTGTATCCAGATGTACCCTGTTTAGACAGCATTTTAAACCAGACTGCATCATTTGCATGACACACAATTTATTATGGACCCGCTTCTTTGCCTATGTTTTACTCTAAACCTGAAGAAATCTACCCTAAAACATTTGGAGAATGTAGCTTTCCTAGGATGCCAACTGAACATTTCTTGTATGATGGCCTTCCTTCCTCAGGGAGAAAAAAAATAGTCAGTTGCAAACTTCTTACTTCTAGCCCTTTCTGACTTTTGAACTGGCCTCTGCAAGTGAGATTGAGGGCCCTATGGTTCATTGCCTCAGCAACACAGATTCCATTTGATAGACTGAACAAGGAAGATCCAGTGGTGCCTCAAATCTGGATCCAGCATTACCACGCACTGAACTTCCCAATTAATTTCTTGCCATTTGTGAAGAAACTGTTTTGTTGCTGGATCAAGCAAATAACACTATCATGGAGTCAACTTTAATTTGCAAATGAACAGTGGGAGGACGTGTGGCTCCCAATTACGTAACGAAGTCCAGCAGGTTTAGGATCTTTGCTTGGAAGTGTTTGCAGAGGTGTTTTTATAACTCAAGCAGACTGCAAGTAATTTTTCTTCTGATAGGTAGCAAATATTGGAGATGTGATTGGAACGAAAAGTGGTAATTGGGAACATGTGTTTTGGTAGTCCAATGGGTTGACAGACTTAGAGGTAATTGGGAAAGACCTGTGCTTAAGCTCAGAGAAAAAAAATAGTCTTTGCCCAGATAAGAACTAAAATGGACAGTTAAAGGCATGTACATGATTGGAACACTTAACTCCGTTGGGTTGGTTTAATAAATTCGGGCACATTCTGTAAAACCTTAGAAATACTTGCCGTAAAGTCTGTATACCATGAAAGGACTGCGTGTTTAATATACATGTGCAACCTTAAAAAATTGGTAAAGCAACTGGGAACAATAGACATATCAGAAAATGAACCAAGATTGATTTTTCTGACAAACCATTTGAGATTAAAATGAATTAATGGATGGCGTTCAATGGAGTTTGAAAGGTGTGGATTTCGTTCCCACTTCAAGAAGGAAATTGGTGCATTTGTAAGGTATTGTTATGGTAAAAGGGGAAAAAAGTCCTTTGGAGAGGGAGAGACTCGTCGCATTTAATTAGGGACTGTACAAAAATGGGATGTTCCTGATGCAGGGAGTATGGACCTTCTGTGAAGAACTATAAAATGGTTCGTAGACTGTGCATTTTGGAAAGTAATTTGTAGTTTCACTGCTCAGTGTTACAGGAAGATATCTGAAATACATGACATCGAGGTATTACAGGTAATTCTGAAATAAATGAAAATGTTGCTGTGCAACAATGCATGATGAACCCAAAGTCTGAGAGAGAGCGGAATAGATGGAGGATAATAGATGCCCATGTTACTCAACTTGAATGGTTTGGGATGTGCATCTAGGCTTGTACGGGCCCAAGTGGTCATTAGCCTAGTAACGTATGAACCTATAAAGTGTATAGGACCCTTACTGACTGGGTATTCCCATTTTACTCAAATATTTGTGAGCTGCTTTACTTAAGACAGACTTTCCCATCTATTAAAGGGCATCAGGCCTCCAAGAAAATGAATCCCTCCTCCTTGGGACCTGAACTGTTTATTGGAAAAGTTAACCCTCTCTCCTTTTCAACCCGCCTTGTTGCTTCTTTAAAACCTGTACATGGAGGACAACTTTTATTGTCTTTAACTTGTGTAACTTCTGATAAAAAGGTTTCAGAGCTACAAGCTGTTATGTATTTTCCCCCATTCCTGGCTTTTCATAAAGACAGGATTTCACTTGGGACTAATCTTTTTTATGCCTTAGTAGTAAATGTAATGTCAGTTTTTCCTAACAATCAAGGTGGGGGTTTAGGAGTCATCAATTAATGTTCACAGACAACTAAGATTTTATTTAGACATGGCTAAGCTCATTGGAATATCTGATCAGTTGTTTCCTTTTGTAGCTAAAAAGGTTTTCCTGTATCAAAACAAACCATTTCTAGGTGGATTTAGTTTACTATATTTTGTTGCACTTTTCATGGAAGGTCCTCCTGAGGACAGGTCAGAGCTCAGTCTACTAGAGGTTTTGTCTCTTCAGATGCCTTTTTCAAGGCTCTGGACTCTAGAACCATTCTAGAAGCAACCAATTGGTCAAGTACAATTTTCAAAAACATCCTCACAGCATAAACCTGCAAAGAATAAGGGGTTTTCTGATTTCATGTCTGTATCTAAAATCTGCACCTGTGCTTTTATTACTGTCATATCGTAGATTGGAGTGCAGTTTGCATGCTTTGTGCACAACCCCCCCCCCCCAAATAGTTGGCCCCTTTTTTGGAGAACAATTTCATCCTCCTGATTTGTGTGAAATCAGTTAACACTGTTGTACCTTGGGGCTTATCCTAGTAATGGGGATCACAGTTTACAGTTTAGAATATGAAATTATACTATGTTCTCCCTCTAGTCACGTCTTTAATACCTCTATCTTGTGCTCCTGGCCCCACACTCTTTTTGCTTATCCCTGTCATCAGTTAGGCTTTAGCCGCGCCTTATACCTACAGTCTTACCTATATTGTTTTCCTTTACCCATTTCAAGTAAAACTTTATTTCCTATCCTCGCATCTCATGTCCCACTAATCTTCCCATTAAAGTTTGGAGTTCCAGGTGGAATCTATCCCAGTTTTACTTTTCCAGAAAATGTGATACCAATTTCTTTATCTTGTCCACCTCTTCAACACAGCTGACTTAGCCCAGAAAACATTTTGTTCAGTTATTCAGGTGTATAGAAGTACTTGTGCAAACACTTCATGTAGATATTCTGAATTTCCTTGACTTTGTATATATTCTTGTGGCTGTTTATCCCTCTAACTCTCCTTTGTGGTTTCCTCCCCAGTTGCCCTTTGTCATACCTGGAACTGTTTTTCTGTTTAGCCTTTTCTGCAGAAAATGCTTTATAGAACCTATTTCACCCACAGTCTTTCTTTTATTAATTGAACTAGGTCTTGCATTTCAAGCCCTCTTCTTTTTACTTCAGTGTCATATTTTTTCCAAAATTCAATACAATCCCCTGAAATTTAAGATCACTTCTCTACAAATTCTTTCCATTGCATCCTCCTCCTCCCACTGCTTATTTGTTCCCAATAGTATACATTTCTCTTCCTTTCCCACCATCTCTTTACCAGGGAAATATAAATTGCTCACCTTGGTCTACCTTGTCCCATAGGCCATACATCAAACTTTCAAACAGAAAACTCCTTTGTTCATCACTTTTGCACCTTTTTAATAGGTGTAGTAAATAATGAGAACAGATGTTTCATAGGAGTATACATTTTAGCCTTTGCACATTCTCACTAATCCCCCTTGACAAAGCGTCATACGTTTCCATTTTGAACTATATTTTGATTTTATAGATAATATGCCGTCCTTAATTGAGCTGCCTTCAAGTACTGTTCTACCCCACCCCCTTCACGTAACAGTGATCATTCTCTACTCTGTCTTTGGACTGAACCATCTTCCTGGAATCGTTCCTGCTCTCCACAATTCCCATAAACCTTTGCCATGATCATGAACTAATGCCTGACCAACATATATTATCAACAGGACTGTAAACATTTTAATAGCTTGCAGTCTCTGGTCTGGGTTTGTCTGTCTGGTCACCCACCATCTATTTCTTTTGCTCAGAATTGTATTCTTCTGCCCATGACTACTTTGGGGCATCCTTAGGTTTCCTCAACATCCATGCACCTAAATCAATAGTGCCACTATGGTTGATAGGGAATATGCAAGCTTAATTTATGAAAGGGCACAGAATTAGCACATATTGGATTAATCCTATCCTCATTGCATACCCTGGGAATTTTGTAACACTCTAATATCCCAAATAATACCTGGCCTAGTTAAATATAGTAGGTTCATAGGTGTGTACAAGGCTAATGGCCCTGGGGCCTTTACAAGCCTAGCCCACAGAAGTGCCCTGGCATTGTGCCGCCTGTCGTTGGTTCCCAGTGCCTCTGTCAAGTAGCGCCTTTGTAGTAATCTCCAGGGTGAACTTTCTATTTCCCATCTACTCATCAAGGTTTCTCTTGAAGAGGGCTAGTGAGGTGCCCTGTTTGACATGTATGGGAAGTCTATTCCAGAGCATGGGCAGTCTCTGGGTTATGAACCTGTCCCTCCAGCATGTTCTGTTTGTGGTAATGAGGCTGAGGTCTCTAGCGCATGTGGTGTGGAGGGATTGGGATTTCTTTAGATGTAGTATTTCTAGCAGAGCTGGGTCAGACATGGCTTTGTAAGTCAAGCAGAGATTGTCTCTTAGTGGACGATATGAGACAGAGAATTGTTGGAGGGTTTTTTTTAGTCTGTCCATGTAGGACATGTGTTTAAGGCTTAGGAATCCTGTCCTTGGGGTACTTTTGTGGCCTGTCCAACTGCTGCAGGTGTCTAGTGAGGTACATGCCAAATGGAGCATTATACTCTGGTCTAATGAGGGAAGAGTAGAGAGAGATTACCTTTTTCTTCCTGGATCCAAAACCTTTGGTAATGAAATGTGCCACACAGGAGGACTTTGACTACAGTGGCAGTGTGGTGCTCGAAGGAGAGGTTGCAGTCAACATGTGTCCCCAAATCTCTTGTAACACTTTCAGTGTTCAGTGGGCTCCCATCGATGTGGTAATTAGTGGGAACTGAGTTTTTCCCAAAGGGGGTGACGCATTTTTTGGCATTAAGCTTAAGGCCATGGTTTCGACATCGGTCATTGGATTCAGTGAGGTCTTTCTGTAGGATGTCTGCATCACTTGGGGAGTTAATAATGGCTCCCAGCTTGCAATCGTCTGCGAATTTGGTCAGCCAGAGTCCCTCCATGTTGGCTTGGACTTCTGAAAAGTAGATGCCAAACAGGAGAGTATCCAGGACCGATCCTTGTAGGACTTCTAGTGACTGGTCAGCAGTCTGACTTGGAGTCCGCTACTTTCAAACTGTGTTCTATCTGTGAGCCAGTTTGCAACCCACCTAACGATATTGGGGTTGATGCCTAGTCTGGTGAGTTTATCAGTAATTCCTGAGTGAGGAATGGTATCAAAGGCCTTGGCAAGATCGAGGTAGGCTGTATGAACTGCCTTACCTTCATCCACCTCTCTGGTAACTAACTCAGAGGAGTCAACCAGGTTGAGCAGGCATGATCTGCCTTTCACAAAACCAAATTGCATGGGATCTAGAGTTTGGAGAGTGCCTATGTTCTTGTTAATTAGGTCCATGATGATGCGCTCCATAGCCTTGCATATTAGGCTCGTCAGGCTAATGGGGTGATAATTTCCAGGGTCTGTAGTCGCTCCTCCTTTATGAGAGGGATAACTAGCAGTACGCCATTTGGTAGGGACAAAGCATGAGGTGAGGCTGTGATTGAACAGAGCACACAGATGTGGTGCCCAGTTTACTTTGTAATTCATGTAGAACACAACCAGGGATCTTGTCGGGTGCCATGGAAGCTGTATTCTTGGCCTTAGACAATGCAGCTTTAACCTGTGCTTCAGTAATGCAGGGGTGCTTGGCATTCTTCCGGTATTCAGATTGGTCCTTTGGGGGGAGGGGGAAAGTTGGCACTGAATCTGTCAGCTAGTATGTTGGCAATCTGTTGGCTCAGTATAAGTGGTACCATTGTGCAGTAACTCAGAGCAAATCTGGGTATTGCCATGGAGATTCTTGATATAACTAAAGAAGGCTTTGTGGTTGTTTTTAGTGTCTCCAGCAATTCTGCCTTCATTGCTGACTTTGAAGGTTTTGATGAGGTATCTCAACTTTTTGTTGAGGCTAAAAGAATGTTTCCAGTCGTGGGACTTCACCTTTTTCTGTAACAGTTTCTTCCTTCTGTTGTCGAGTTTGTTAATGGCAGGGGACCACCAGACTGGCTTCCTTTTTTTGGAGGAGAGCATCTTGATTCTTTTCATAGGTTCATACTAGGCTATCTGCCCTAGGGCATTTATAAGCCTAGCCAGAGTATGTTTGGCTTTCGCCACCCATTTTAAATTAATTTTGCTATGCCCTTTTTCGAGGTTAGTATACTGTGCCTCTGTCTAACAGTGACACAGAAGTGATACCCGGGGTAAACCTATGATCTCCCATCCACTCATCAAGATTCCTCTTGAAGAGAGTCAATGAGGGACTCTGCCTAACCTGGACTGGGATTTTATTCCATAGTGAAGGGAGCCTCTGGGTTATGAATCTGTCCCTCCAGCATGTCCTATTTATTTCAGTGCTGAGGTTCAAGTCTCTCGAGCGTGTAGCTCGATGGGATTTGGATTTTTTTGAGGTGCAGCATGTCCCTTAATTCCAGGTTGGACATGGCCTTATACGTCAGGCACAGGTCACCTCTGAGCAGGCGGTATGCCACTGAGTAGAGCTGGAGTTTCTTTAACCGGGCAGCATATGGCATCTGTTTGAGCCCTTTGATCCTCTTGGTGAGGTACTTTTGGGGTCTTTCCAGTTTGCTGCAGGTGTTTGGTAAGGTACATCCCAAAAGGGGCATTGTACTCTATTATGGGCCTGATGAGGGATGAGTAAAGAGGCACGTTGACCTCCCCTAATCTAGATGTGAATCCCTTCATGATTAGGTGGGCTATATAAAATGTTTTTCTAACCACTTTGGCCACGTGGTTGTCAAATAAGAGATTGCTATCAACTTGGGTCCCCAGGTCCCTAATGACTTCTTCTGTACTTAATGGATTACCATCTATGTGGTAATTTGTGGGCACTTTGTTTTTGCCAAAGGGGATGACTATACACTTTTTGGCGTTTAGCTTGAGGCCATGGCTCTGGCACCAGTTGTCTGTTTCTATGAGGCCCTTTTGGAGGATGCTTGTGTCGGCTGGAGAGTCTATTATGGCACCCAGTTTGCAGTCATCTGCGAACTTGGTCAGCCACAGTCCTTCCGTGTTGGCCTGTACCTCCGAGAAATATATACCAAACAAGAGAGGTCCCAGGACTGAGCCTTGTGGGACGCCACTTGTAACTGGTTTGGAGTCTGACATGGCTCCAGCAATTCTAACCATGTGGGTTCTGTCCTTGAGCCAGTTTGCAACCCATCTAGTGACATAGGGGTTATATTTAAGCTGGTGAGCTTATCTATAATGCCTGAGTGGGGTATTGTATCGAAGGCTTTTGCGAGGTCCAGATAGGCTGTGTGGACCACCTTCCCTTCAATCAATGGCCTTGGTGACTGTTTCAAAGAAGTCAACCAGGTTTAAGAGGCAGGATCTGCCCTTAAAGCCAAACTGGGTAGGATCCAGTGTCTGTAGGTCCCCAATAACTTTATTTATGAGGTCCATGATGATCCTTTCCATAGCTTTGCAGACCAAGCTAGTCAGGCTTATGGGGCGATAGTTTCCAGTGTCCGTTGAGGCACCACCTTTGTGGAGAGGGACCACTGTTGCTGTACGCCACTCTTTGGGTACATATCCTGTAGTAAGGCTGAGATTGAACAGTAGTTTTATGTTTGGGTTTAGCTCTTCTTGGAGTTCATGTAGGACGCAGCCTGGGACACCGTCTGGTCCCATTGATGCTGTGTTTTTTGCTTTGGAGAGGGCGGCTCCCACCTGAGCATCTGAGATGTCGGGGCAGCACTCTGCTGGGATAGATATTTGCCCTTTGGTGGGGAAGGGGAGAAGTTTGCTGAACCTGTCAGCTAGGATGTTGGCAATGTCTGTGGGATCAGTGTATTTTTGTCATTTTGGACTAATTCTGAGCATATCTGGGAATTCCCACCCAGGTTCCTAACATAACTAAAGAAAGCCTTGTGATTATCTTTAGTGTCCTGTGCAATTTTTCTCTCGAAGCTGGCCTTTGACGATTTTATGAGTGCCCTTAGTTTTTGCTAATACTGATCAAAGATGCCTTCCCTTTTTGGGATTTTGCTCTATCATGTAGTAGCTTCCTCCTTCTATTGTATAGTTTGTTTATGGCTGGGGTCCACCAGACAGGTCGTCTGCCTTTGGAGGATTGGGTCTTGGTTTTATTTGGGATTGCATGATCCATGCATTCCTGAAGGTGTTCATAGAATGCATTTATAAAGGATTCTGCGGTCTGGGCTGTATTTTCCACAGGCCCGGGGGCTTTGAAGGATTCCACCTCGGTTTTGAGGAGTGTGAAATTTGCTTTAGAGAAGGTTTTCACTGTGGTTTTCTGGGCAGGGGGTGGGGTCGGGATGTGTATATCCAGTGAGATCAGTTTATGGTCTGATCTTACCAGTGAGGGATACACTTCTGTTCTGGAGCATAGAGTCCCCATGTTGGTAATGATCAGGTCCAGTATGTTTTCCCCTCTTGTGGGAGTGGTAACAAGTTGTTCCATAGCATTTGAGTTTATGAATTCTAGGAACCTTTGGGCAAGGGTGTTGGAGCTAGAGTAATGCTCCCAATCTATATTTGGGTAGTTGAAGTCGCCCAATATAATGGTGTTTGGAGAGACCTTCATATTTTCCAGTGTTCTCAGGAAGGCCGAGTGGGGTTCCTGGGTTTGGGAGGGTGGTCTGTAGTAGGCTATAAACTGGAAGGCAGTTTTACCCACTGTTAGTTGCACATGGATAGTCTCTGATGCTTCGTGCTTTGCCACCAACCTGGAGGTGTGGGTATCTTTGATGAATATCGATACTCCCCCTCCTTTTGTGGTTCGGTCCAAGTTTTGGGGCCGAAAAGCATGGTATATGAGGTATAACCTGGTAGTGCTGGGGTGCTCTCAGGAGTCCTGAACCAGGTTTCTGTTACTGCACAGATATCGATGTTCTCCATGCTAAGGAGAGTTTCGAGTGTGTGCATCTTGAGGTTTAGACTTCTAGCGTTGAGTAGCATTACTCTTAGTTTCTTATCCCTTGTGATACCTATGGAGGTGGGTTTGTCTTTTGAGCCTTGCCTAAAAAAGGCACTATGGGGGTAGCAAGAGCCTTTGCCAATATCCGAAAGCCCAGGGGTGACAGGTGCAAGCCGTCCCTAGCAAAGCATCTTGGCTTGTCGTGCATATCATCCCAAGCTGACAGGCATTGGATCCCCTTTGAATGACACCAATACTTAAGCCAATTGTTGAAATTGATCATCTTGTCTTCATATTGTGGCATCATTCTTGGTGAGGGTAAGATGCTACTCAAGGTCAGGGTCATACCAGCCTGGGCTACATGCTCAGAGAGCTCCTCTGTCTCTTTTCATGTAGTCCAGGGAGGTACGTCTCGGGTCATTCACACCAGCATGGACAATGACTGAGTCATATTTGTACTTGCCTTGGAGTGACCTGAGTGCTTGTGTTATGTGGCGGATCCTAGCGCCAGACAGGCTGCTCACAGTGACCTTCTCCTTGTTCAGCCTGGTGAGCGGGACGTCAGTGTGCCTGACGATAGAGTCACCTATTACAAGTGTATCAGGTGTGTTGTTTAGCCTTAAGGGCTGTGACTGTTTGGCACACTGGCTTTGTGAGATATGTGTTGCACGTGTTTTGTTTTGGGGTAGCGGTTGCTTGGGTGTCTGCTTTGGAGGTCTCTGCTGCTTAGGCAGATCTTTATTTAGAGCCTCCGAGTATGTTTTTGTGTGATTATGTGTTTGGTTTGCTGTCGTGGTAGGTCTATGTGAGACTGGAATTGTAGTGAGTGTGGTTTCCTTCTCCTCCTGACTGGTTATGCCAGTACTGAGTTGAGCGAGCTTAGCCTCCAGTTTGGCTATATGGTTGCATCTCTCATATATGTTGGAATTTGTTGGGGGGAGGAGGAGAGGGTTGTCTGTGTACATGAGGCAGTTGTAACATTGCCTCAAGATTCCCATATTCACCAGCTGGACCGGAGAGGAGATTGACAACTGACCTTTGGACATGCTAGAATAATATTGGGAATTCCTTTATAATTGAAAACAAGGGCCAATGGGGAGCGAGGGTGTAGTGTTTTTAATTTTTAGTGCCGACTTATAATTGCTTTAGTGAGCAAGTGCCAGGTAACAAGTGCAATGTGTTACAGGTAACTTAAATGCAAAAACGACAAACAGTAACTTTCTTTCAAGCGAAGCAAGGAAATAAGTACAGTAAGCAATGCAGATATCACTAGGGATCCACAGAAGCGCTGAGAAGCCGCGTTTTAGGTGGAATTAGCGTTCCAGGGAAATAAGCATACAAACAAAGCTAGATTCAGCAGGCCTTGATCTAGTCTATGCTACAGCAAACAAGGTGTACCAATTTCAGTAAGATACAGTTCAAATATTCAGGCACTATAAACCTCTAACCAGAAATTCCCAGCTCAGAAGGGCAAAGTCCAGCCTCTCCTCCCACAAGAGTGCAGACCACGAACCTTCTTAATGTAAAATAACTGGCCTGAAGCCCAAGTGCTTAAACCAGAGCTGATGCACTTTAAGAATAACAGACACTGAGCTCTCAATCAGCAGTTCCCAACTTAGAAGGATGAAAGCTACCTGTCCTGCCACCACAGTGCATGCCACAAACCTTCCTAATGTAGAACAACTGGTCTGAAGCCCAAGTGCTTAATCCAAAAGACTTAGAATGATAGCTACACTTTAACCAAGTTACTACCAAGCAGTAATAAATACAACTGAATACTTTAAATAATGCCTGGATTAGTGCTCAAGTTATACAGACAAAGCTAGATTCAGCAGGCCTAGATCTAGTCTATGCTACAGCAAACAAGGTGTACCAATTTCAGTAAGAAGAAATTCAGATATGCATGCACTATAAGCCTTCAACCAGAAATTCCAAGCTCAGAAGGGCAGAGTCCAGCCTCTCCTCCCACAAGAGTGCAGACCACGAAACCCTCAATGTAAAATAACTGGCCTGAAAGCCCAAGTGCTTAAACCAGAATTAATATACTTTTAGAATAACAGACACTGAGCCCTCAATCAGCAGTTCCCAACTTCGAGGGATGTAAGCTACCTGTTCTGCCACTACAGTGCAGACCACAAACCCCTCCCAATGTAAAACAACTGGTCTGTAGCCCAAGTGTTTAAACTAAAAGGCTTAGAATGAGTTACACCAAGAAGTAATAAATACAATTGAGAACGTTTAAGATGACGCAAAAGCAAAATAAAGTAGGAAGAAACACAAGTACAGTAAAAGCAGAAGATTTTTTTTTTTTTAGAAAAGTAGCAAAAGCAGTAGTAAATACAATTCTCATGCAGTGCAAGCTAGCACACTTGAATATGTAGCAATATTAGTCCACACACAGTTTGAAAAAATGTAATTAAATTAAAAAGGACTAAAAGCAAGTGCAGAAAGGGTTTATTAGGTAGAATGCAGTAAAGAGATGTCCTGGGGGAGTGTCTTAGATCAAATCTACAGTGGGGCGGGCACTGCAAAAGCCACCAAATTTAAACTACAACCAAGAATAGGGAGGGGGGTGGGGGAGCAGTTTCAACACAGATGTAATGAATGTGCAAATTATAAAAAATATATATATACTGTTTTCTATAGATTTGCAGAGCAGTAAGACACAGATATCAAGCAGACAATTTAGCTCTATAATACAGAATAACACAGAAAATATACTCAGCTCTATAACTTGAAGATAGTTCTGTAAGGCTGTCTCTCAAACTAAGGTTCCAGTTTGAATACAGGTTGTTAATTAAAAGGAGACACAGCACTAGCTAAATTATATCAGCTGAAAGACAAGGCAGGAAATGAGGGGGGTGGGGGAGCAGTTTCAACACAGATGTAAGGAATGTGCAAATTATAAAAAAATATATATACTGTTTTCACTAGATTTGCAGAGCAGTAAGACACAGATATCAAGCAGACAATTTAGCTCTATAATACAGAATAACACAGAAAATATACTCAGCTCTATAACTTGAAGATAGTTCTGTAAGGCTGCCTCTCAAACTAAGGTTCCAGTTTGAATACAGGTTGTTAATTAAAAGGAGACACAGCACTAGCTAAATTATATCAGCTGAAAGACAAGGCAGGAAATGAGGGGGTGGGGAGCAGTTTCAACACAGATGTAAGGAATGTGCAAATTATAAAAAAAATATATATACTGTTTTCTATAGATTTGCAGAGCAGTAAGACACAGATATCAAGCAGACAATTTAGCGCTCTAATACAGAATAACACAGAAAATATACTCAGCTCTATAACTTGAAGATAGTTCTGTAAGGCTGTCTCTCAAACTAAGGTTCCAGTTTGAATACAGGTTGTTAATTGGGTATGGCTAGTTCAATGCATTTATGTATGTGTTCATACAGTGCATTGGTGTATGATTCGGCAGTCATGCAATCTATTTTCCATTAGCATGGGTGCCGTGAAGTTGGCCATCTCTGTTTTTAGGAGTCCAAAGTCAGCTTTGAAGAAGTTTTTCATGGTGGGATACCTTTGCAGGGAGTGTGGGTAAGCTGTGTATTTCCATGGTGATTAGTTTGTGGTCGGATCTAACCTGGGAGGAATTGACTATTGGTGTAGAGCAACGGTTGCTCATGTTGGTAATAACTAGGTCAAGGATGTTGCTTCCTCTAGTGGGAGTAAGAATGAGCTCGTCCACGGCATTGGAATTGAAGTCCAGGAAGTGTTGGGCCAAGTACATTAGTGCTTGAGTAGTTTTCCCAGTTGGTGGAGGGGTAGTTGAAGTCTCCTAGTACGAGTGTGTGAATGTGGAGTGAGAGTCTAGGGAGATGGTTGGGGACGTATAGCAGGCTGACCTTGATCGCAGTCTTACCAAATGTTAGTTGTAGCTGAAGTATCTCAGATGCATTATGCTGGGCTGCTAGTCTGGAGGTATGCATATCCTTTATGAATATGGAGACACCACTGTCTTTGGAGGTTCGGTCCATGTTTCGGGGCCGAAAGGTATGAAATGAGTTATAGCCTGGTAGCGCAGGGGTGCTTTCTGACACTTTAAACAAGGTCTCCGTTATAGCACAATGTTCTCCATGTTGAGGAATGCTTCGAGCAAGTGGATCTTGAGATTTAGACTTCTAGTGTTGAGCAGCATGACCCTCAGATTGCATTTATCATGGTGGTAATTTGGTCTTTGGAACACTGCCTAAAAAAGGCACTATAGGGGTGGCAAAAGCCTTAGGCGGTACCGGAAACCCAGGAGTAGCAGATGCAGGCCATCTCTAGCAAAGCATAGAGGTCTGTCATTTGTCATCCCAAGCAGACAGATACTGGATCACCTTAGAATGACTCCAGAAACGTAGCCAATTGTTGAAGTCAATCATTTTTTGTTTGTACTGCAGTACCATTCTGGGTGACGATAGGATACTGCTCAGGGCTAGTGTCATACCTGCCTGGACCTCATAATCCGAAAGCTCCACCATGTCTCTCTTCATGTAGTCCAGGGAGGTGCATCTCTGGTCATTCACACCCACATGGAGTATGACAGTCATACATGCACTTGTTGTGGAGTGACCTGAGTGCGTATTTTGTGTGTCGTGTTCTGGCACCTGATAGCTGATTACCTTCTCCTTATTCAACCTAGTGAGTGGGACATCAGTGCCCCTCACTATTGAGTCACCTATGATTAGTGTATTGGGCAAGGTGTTTAGCCTTAGGGGCTTAGGTTGAAGGCACACTGTGGAGGTGAGCTGTGTGTCCTGTGGTTTGTGCTGTTGTGGTGGTAGAGTGTGTTTCTGTCTTAGAGGTCTCTACTGTTTGGGTAAATTTCTCTTGAGTGCCTCCCTGAAGGTGGGTGTGTGGTTTGTGTTTTTAGGTGAGATCTGTGATAGTGGGTGTTCTGGAGGGCTGTGTTCCATGTGGTGTGTTGCAGGTGTTGACCTTCTCTCGACCAGCTAGTCCAGTCTTGGCTGGAGAGTGCATAGCTTCCAGTTTGGTGATAAAAGTGCATCTCTCACAAGTCTTAGTGTTGGGGAGATAGGAGAGGGTTGTCTGTGTACATGAGGCAGTTGCTACACTGCCTCAGAATGCCCAAGTGCACCAGGTCAGTAGGAGAAAGCACAGGGAACTGCCATGACTACGAAGTACTGGAGCTATTTCCGTGAAGAACTAGTGCTGATGGCTCTTACGTGTCCTATAATAATTGCTACAAAAACCTGGTGAAGTGCAAGAGAGAGAGAACTAGCAAGATCTAAGGGAAAAAATGAAGAGCAGACTTTCTGACACCAGTAATAGTTTACCTCAGCTCAGCACCGCTCAGCGGAGCTTAAGCTCAAATGCTGACAAACCTGGGCTTTTAAACCAGAAAGTTGAAAGGGATGGAAAAACTGTTGCATCAGCAGCAGGCATGCCATTTTTTCTTGTTCATCACTCATAAGTTCTAAGTTCTTGTACAGTGCTCAAGCTAGATGGTCATCTAGGAGCATAAATTCCTTAAGATATGGTACATAAAAAATTATCCCCTGCCCAGCAATCATTCATTTTAGAACACTCCAGTCCTTTTTGACTGTTGTACATGTAACGGTATATTGTTATTAGTAATTTAATATATGAATGTCGTACCCTAGAATTTCCCTTTTTGTCAAATCCCATATTTGTGAGTTTTTTTCTGCTAACTTCAATGTTAAATGTGATTTGTAAAATCTGATCATGAAATATTTTGTAAGCCAAAATCAGTTTTCCTAAGATGTATCAATAACCAAAAGAAAATAAATGTAAATGTTTGCAACTTGTATGGTAGCCATAATTACTTAAATGGTGCATTTTTTTTAGTGAACTAACTTTTGAACATTTTTGAAAAAGTTTAGTTGTTCCCGAGTATGTACACAATGTTGTACTCAGTTTTGTGTAAGGTTTAAACATTTGGGTTAAACAGTGTTCGTTGTAAGATTCTTTTGCAGAAAACCCATATATCTAATGGCTTTTGTACGAGTTACTTTGAGTTGTGTATTAAAGGATAAATCTGATGATATGCCAATGTCTTAACCTCCTGGAGTTAAGGAGTTAAGTATTTGGGATACCTTTGAATTTGGCTTGAAAATGACATAATATTGCACTTATCAAGGTTGAACCTTAAACCTGTATCTAAAGACCACTTAATGAATGTAAATATGTATTAAAATTGTCCGGATCGGATAACAGTGACCAGTCCACAGGAAAGTCTCAAGGAAAAGATATTCCTGTGGAAATTTGGGAGGTAGTAGGGAAGAAAGTGATAAAGATCTGTAAGGTTTTTGTTTAACAGTAGTTTAAAAGAAGGAGCAACACCAACATCCTGGAAGACAGCTGTGTTGGCTGTAATACCTAGAGGGTAAAGACCCATCAGATCCAGCTTCATATAGGCCCATTTTGATTCTAAACCTTGATTATGAAGTGTTGTATGTGGTTTACTATGACAGTGCCGACGTAGCATTGTACACCTATGAACTATTCGAACTGCAGATGTTTGAATAGTTCATGTGTGTATAAGCTACATAATCAAACATTACATATGCAAATGTACTGTGCATTCGCAAATATGAACGGTCAGTTATGTACAGGAATCACGGTATACTGTGGTAAGGGAAATGCATCCCTTTCCTCACTGTAGTGCGATCTCTGAGTTGGAATATATCGTTGGGGGGCTTGCCCCCCCCCCTGCATAAATGGGATGTTAGGTGTACTAGTTAGGGAGTTATGGCGAGGGTGGAATTGCTGTTAAGTGATGTAAAATGTCGTGTTCGACATTTTCGGCATTAACTTTTGATTTTCGACATTAGGGCCGTTAGGTAATGTGTACTTTTGGCGACATAGTTTGCTGTTAAGTACCTTTTTTTTTTTTTAACTTTGATATTTTAATAGTAAACCGTTGTATGTCTGTAATGGCTACAAGAATGACAAAGAGATATCACTGTGGTTTTGTGGAAGGGAGGCAAACATTTGACAACATACAATGATGATCCAGGTGGTAGCAAAATATAAGAAAATATCACTGTTCTTGTTAGATCATGATGCCGAGAAAGCATTCAACAGTCTAAGTTGAGAATCTGAGTAGGGCAAGGGAAGCATTTGCATTCCCTAACACAGTAATGAAGTTAATTATATTGAGAGATTGGAGGTGAAAATTAGTGTGGGGGAGCTCTCTGCTAAGTTCTGTTTGAACCAGACAGGAATGTCCTCTTTCCCCTTTGTTGTTAGCGTTGTATTTAGAACCAGTGGCAAAGAATATTAGGGACTCAGAAATTCAAGGCTATAATTGGTATGGTGAATAAGAAAAGTTGGCTTTACTTCCATATACTATTTTGTACCTGATAAAACCGGAAAAGGACATTTCGGTGTTGTGGAACATTCTCGGACCATTTCATGTCTTTTTAAGATACAAAATTAATGAAGATAAAACAAAGACAGTAGCTGTAAACTATGTACCTACACATGAATTTATTTGCCAATATCCATATTTATGGGGATGCAAGTACCTAGGAGTATGGATTAAAAGGATTATGTTATGGCAGCTAAGGATATGTGGGAAGAGACTAAAAAATACAAAAACTGAGAAACTGGAAGCGCTCTTCTGTGGAAAGCAAGATACAAGCAGTAGTCCCTTTAGTTTTATACACAGGTTGGATATATTTTTATCAGAGTAGAACTGTAGATAGCAATTTAAGAAATTGAAGAATTTTATCTGGGAAGGGAAGAGGGCAAGAGTTGAGTGGGATAAGTTGGTCCTTGCAATAGAACAAGCTGATTTGGGATTACTTGCTTTGCAGAGGTATTTCAGAGGTACACAGTTAATAGCATAAGCAGAAAGCTATAATTCAAAGTGGAAAGGGGTGATGAAATGGGGAAGCTCAAGCAATAAGGGGAGAGTGGGATTTTGGATGCAGATCCTTGAGGAGAATAATAGCCATACAGAAAGTAGGGGTCCGAATGGGGAGACAGCAAGTAAAGGAAAGTATTACTGAAACTGAATTCATCCTCACGTCTTCGTGAGCACCTTCGCAAGGTGGACCTTGTTTTTCACAAAATCTCACCAAGATGACAGTGATATATAGACTGTATTTATGTAATATATATCATTGACAGAAGTATGTTAAAAATTAGATAGCTGGGTGCCCAAGATCCTGGATAAAAGTGCCCGATCCTGGTAGGCGCACTGTTGCCAGGACTGGAAAAAGATGACAGTGTAGAATCTTCAAAATACAGAAACATTCCTACAATGGGGCCAGGCCCAGGGGGAGGATGCTTCCCTGTTGCAGAAGGAAGTAGTAGTCCACAAAAATCACAAAAACTGATAGGCCAAAGAAGAGCCATAAAGACGATAAAGTGGACTATTGAAGATAAGAAATTATGTATTGTTACTATTAATCAAAAAGTCCAGAATTTCCAGACAAGATGTACACAACAATTGAGAGAAATTAGATTAAAGAAAAATACTTCTACAAGAAAAGCAATCAGAAGCCTCAAATAAAATTTTTATTTATTAATACAACAGATTTATGAAAAATGGTATGTGTAGATAAAGAAACTTTGATCTATTTGGAAAAAGAAGCGCCTGAGGAAGTACAAAAGTATAAACAAAACCTAGAGATTTTTGAAAAGTATAAAAAAGAAATATGGACATGGGAAAGAGAGTAGATTTGATATGGTGCAATATTTATGCAAAGGAGAAAGCCAAATTAATCCATATAAAGAAGGCAGCCCCAAAGATATTCTAAGAGAAATACAGGCATAGGCATCCAGATATGGAAAATTTCACAATAAAAAATATCACAAAGCGGGAATGTAGAAAAAAAGATTAGTGAGGTAGAAGTAAAAAATAGAAGAATATGGAATGCTTGCAAAGTGAAGGATTTAGTGTAGAAGTTCCAACACAGGTTACATCACAGTATGATGAAGCGAGTCCCCAAAGTAAGGAGAAGCAGGAAGATCAGGAGACAACTTAGTAAGCAATTTGGACATCGGAAAGAAAGAGGTTTAATATGGTGTAATATTTATGCAAAGGAGAAAACAAAGCTAACCAATACAAAGAGCAGCAACAAAAATATTTGAAGAGAAATACAGGCAATGGAATCCAGACATGGAACACTTTACAATACAAACAATAAGAAGGCAAAGAGGAAAAGCAGAAAAGGAGATTAGTAATGGAGAAGTTAAAGAAATAGAAACTGAGGTTATGGAGTACCTGCGAAGTGAAGGATTTAGTGTAGAAAATCTAATTCAGAAAACAAAACAGGATAGAGCAATGGATATCCAAATTAAAGGGAAACCAGTGGAACGGGAAGCAATTGGTCAGGTGCCATATGAAGATATTTTGGAATCTTCCACAGGAAAGCAGTATAAATCTTCATTTGAAGCTGGACAGCAAGGGAAGGAACAGGAAACTGTGATGCAGTCAGTGTTGAGAAGTGATAGGTCAGTGAGTTCCCATATGACAGAGCAACGGATGTCACAGAATGAAGTTAGAGAATGTGCCACAGGAAGATGCTATAGAACTTTCTATAGAATGCCCGAAGGATATGGAAAACAAAAAATGTGCCTTCAGTTTAGAAGAAAATAAGCTAAGAAAAGGTGCTTGATTTTAACAGACATAGATACGTTTAAATCCATTAAAGAAATAGACTGCAGAAGGTCAATAAAACCCAAAAAATCAGAAGTTTGATAAAACAAATGAACACAGTAATTAGGACCGTCCATAGAGATCCATGCAATATAGTAAAAAAGCAAATAAACATGAATCAGGATGAAGAATCCTCTTTAAAAAGAAGCAAAAGTCCAAAAGTCATGTAAAGAAGACACACCAGGACAATCGAAGCCAACCAAAATCCAAAAAATAGACTTTTATTAGGACATATATAAGAAATAAGTGAGCGCTTTCACGTCTCCTGGATGCTTCATAAGACTTAAACATCACTACAACACATATTTAAATAATAGTAGGAAAGCTCCTATTGGAGAGCTGATACAGTACTTGATAAGGAGGGTAGTTGCTTGATAATTTCACAGAATAAATAAAACGCTCTACTACTAATAGATATTGTACAACTTACATAGTGAACATTAAAAAACATATATAAAAAATATGTTAAAAAAATATATGTTAAAAAATACAAAAGTGCCTGTGCATATTAAAAACTTATAGCAAAAGCATATAAGTATAAAAATAAAGAAATGTATATACCTATAAAATACTTTAAAAGACACTAAAACTAATCATATTGTCTATATTTAAAAACTAATCTTATTACTTATGTTTAAAAGGTCTGTCTGCCAAAAAAGGTCTCAGGGAAATTTTATCATTGAGACCATGTCCTCTATCTGCTGCTAGCTTAAGTATCCATTTAATTTCTCTCTTTAAATTATTACGTGTGCAGCCTAGTCTCTCTGTCCTATAAATATGTTCCAACACTAGGAAACTAAATGTGTGTGTACTGTCTCTATGTAGCACATGGTAGGCTAGTGCATTAAGTCTCATCTTTATTAATGGCATAAATATGTTCCCTAATGCATTCCCTAAGAGTTCTAGTGGTCATGCCTACATAAAAACATTTACATTTCTTACATTGACCTAAGTAAACCACATTTCTAGTTTTACAATCAGCATATTTATTGAACTCATATCTTTTGCCTGTATCTGGATTTATGAATTCATTTAGAATTCTTGATGTAACTGCACTGATTGCATGTACGACATGCTTGTGTACCTTTCCTTTGTGATGTCAAGCCTTCCTATCTATTATGGTTGTAGCATAATAACCTCTTCAAGGACTTTGTATTCTTATAACTAAATGAAGGTTTGTCTCCTACTATTCCCATAATATCTTCATCAAGTTGTAGAATATTCCAATGTTTTTTAATGGTGTCAACTATAGAAGAGTTGTTGTTGGTATATGATATTGTTAACCTTCTTTTACTATTATTAATGTGGTTGCTACTAGTCCTAGCTGAGGGCATGGTCCTATGTATATATGGTTTGTCCTTACCATCACGCTCTATGTTGAATAGTCCACTGAGTTCTCTCTTGTGATAGCCTCTATCTATGAACTCATCTTCCATATTCTCAATAGCTTCTGTAAACACTAAATCCTCACTAGTAATTCTTGAAAAGCATGCTGCTTGATTCTTAATGACACTCTTATATACATGCGGAGGATGCATGCTATCTCTATGAAGTATATTATTTCTCCTACAAGGTTTGCGAAAGACTTCAGTTGTAAGTCTCCCTTTATCTTTTCTTATTAGCACATCTAAGAACTCAATTCTAGTCAGAGATGTAGTATTGGTCAATTCTAAAAACGTAGTGGTGCCATTAACATATGTAATAAAATCTCGTAGAGTGGCAAGATCCCCTCTCCAAATCAAAAACACATCATCCACAAATCTCATATAATATTTAATATATTTGGAGTAGATTTCATGTTCTAAAACATAGATAGATTCCCAATATGCTAAAACTAAATTAGCATATGAATTGGCACATGATGTGCCCATCGCTACACCTTTAACTTGAAGATAATAACTATTATGTGATGTAAAAACATTATTAGAGAGGACCATATCCAACAGCATAGTAATCATAATAACCTTGTTATTAGACATCCCTTTCTGTAATAAAAACAATCTGAGTGGAGGGCTGTTCAAATTCTTATGAATCTTCGGAAGACCTCAGACATCCTTTATTAGATAGCTTTGAGAAAGCTTGTATGAATGATTTTTTGCTATATTTTGAGAATAATATTACCAAACCTGAATTTTTTAATTTAACAAAGGAAGAGAGATTAGCTCTAAATACTCTAAAGAACAATACAGATATAATCATTAGACCTGCCAACAAGGGAGGAGCCACAGTAGTTTTAGACAAGATTTAGTATGATAATAAAATTATTGAATTACTGTCTGATTCTAGTACCTATGCTAAACTTGATTCTGTGGATTTAGATAAGCTCATTAAAACAATGCACGCTAACCTTTATGATATGTTGATATGTTATATAATAGATGAGAATTTATATCATTATTTTTTAATTGAGAAACCTTTAGTTCCAATATTCAGAGGTCTTCCGAGGATTCATAAGAATTTGTACAGCCCTCCACTCAGACCGATAGTCTCGGGAAGAGGTTGGCTCAGAGTATTTCTATATTCCTAGAGAAACAACTTAGGCCAGCAGTAGATGAAACTAGGTTTATACTTCGTGATACACAACACTTTTTAGAGACCTTAGCTTGTCATAACAAAACTGATGAGATAAAGGACTCAGATTATCTGGTTATGCTTGATTTAACCGCTCTATTTACGAGTATACCTAATGATGTGGGTATTGAATATTTGAGATTGTTTTTATTACAAAAAGGGATGTCTAATAACAAGGTTATTATGATTACTGTGCTGTTGGATTTGGTCCTCTCTAATAATGTTTTTACATCACATAATAGTTATCTTCAAGTTAAAGGTGTAGTGATGGGCACATCATGTGCCAGTTCATATGCTAATTTAGTTTTAGCATATTGGGAATCTATCTATGTTTTAGAACATGAAATCTACTCCAAATATATTAGATATTATATGAGATTTGTGGATGATGTGTTTTTGATTTGGAGAGGGGATCTTGCCACTCTACAAGATTTTATTACATATGTTAATGGCACCACTATGTTTTAGAATTGACCAATACTACATCTCTGACTAGAATTGAATTCTTAGATGTGCTAATAAGAAAAGATAAAGGGAGACTTACAACTGAAGTCTTTCGCAAACCTTGTAGGAGAAATAATATACTTCATAGCGATAGCATGCATCCTCCGCATGTATATGAGTGTCATTAAGAATCAAGCAGCACGCTTTTCAAGAATTACTAGTGAGGATTTAGTGTTTGCAGAAGCTATTGAGAATATGGAAGATGAGTTCATAGATAGAGGGTATCACAAGAGAGAACTCAGTGGACTATTCAACATAGAGCGTGATGGTAAGGACAAACCATATATACATAGGACCATGCCCTCAGCCAGGACTAGTAACAACCACATTAATAGTAAAAGAAGGTTAACAATATCATATACCAACAACAACTCTTCTATAGTTGACACCATTAAAAAACATTGGAATATTCTACAACTTGATGAAGATATGAGAATAGTAGGAGACAAACCTTCATTTAGTTATAAGAATACCAAGTCCTTGAAGAGGTGGTTATGCTACGACCATAATAGATATGATGGCTTGACATCACAAAGGAAAGGTACACAAGCATGTCGTACCTGTAATCAGTGCCGTTACATCAAGAATTCTAACGAATTCATACATCCAGATACAGGCAAAAGATGAGTTCAATAAATATGCTGATTGTAAAACTAGAAATGTGGTTTACTTAGGTCAATGTAAGAAATGTCAATGTTTTTATGTAGGCATGACCACTAGAACTCTTAGGGAACGCATTAGGGAACATATTTATGCCATTAATAAAGAAGATGAGACTAATGCACTAGCCTACCATGTGCTACATAGAGACAGTACACATAAATTTAGTTTCCTAGTGTTGGAACATATTTATAGGACAGAGAGACTAGGCTGCACACGTAATAATGTAGAGAAGAGAGAAATTAAATGGATACTTAAGCTAGTAGCTGATAGAGGACATGGTCTCAATGATAAAATTTCCCTGAGACCTTTTTTGGCAGACAGACCTTTTAAACATAAGTAATAAGATTAGTTTTTAAATATAGACAATATGATTAGTTTTTAGTGTCATTTAAAGTGTTTTATTAGTATATGCATTTCTTTATTTTTATACTTATATGCTTTTGCTATAAGTTTTTAATATGCACAGGCACTTTTGTATTTTTTAACATATATTTTTTAACATATATTTTTTATAGATGTTTTTTTAATGTTCACTATGTAAGTTGTATAATATCTATTAGTAGTAGAGCGTTTTATTTATTCTGTGAAATTATCAATCAACTACCCTCCTTATTAAGTACTGTATCAGTTCTCCAATAGGAGCTTTCCTACTATTATTTAAAGATGTGTTGTAGTGATGTTTAAGTCTGATAAAGCGTCCAGGAGACGTGAAAGCGCTCACTTATTTCTTATATATGTCCTAATAAAAGTCTATTTTTTGGATTTTGGTTGGCTTCGATTGTCCTGGTGTGTCCTCTTTACATGACTTTTGGACTTTTGCTTCTTTTTAAAGAGGATACTTCATCCTGATTCGTGTTTATTTGCTTTTTTACTAGTTGGATTTTTTTACACAACAGGGACATGACAGGAGGAACCAATGCAACAACTGAGGTAATGGAAATACGAAGGAAATTTGACTGTAAGCAGTTATTGAGTTTGGAAGAAAATCCTGTCTTGAAACTTTATATAGAACTTACTCGGACATTTTCCAAACAGAAAGACTGTGATACATATAGAGACTTTACAAACAATGCGCAAGTTGGAAGATGTTTTAACTAAGATTAAGAATATTCAATGGCAGGAGAGACACATGGAAGCCTGTTTGAGATTTAAAATAGTCCCTAGAGGACTTTGTGTTCTTAAAATGCCCACTTTTGGTTCAGCCTATCCAGATCTACTGACTGTGTGGCAGCAGTTAAATTTAGAGACCAGCTACAGCTATATGAGATTATTAATTGAGCAGTATCAACGTAATGAGCAGACCTTACTACAAGAGGCGCTAGTGCTTGAACAACTTTTATCTACGTTAACTGATGCTCAACTTAATAATCTTCGCTCTGATATCACTGTAACTGTGACAGCTTTAGACAATAAGCTGTTACTATTGAAAAAGAAGAAACTTGAACGTGACTGCTCAGATTTTTCTAGTGGTAATGTCTTCCAATGGCCACGGGCATCCACTCGGTCGTATAATGATGTAACCAGTGATACCATCAGCAATCATACAGTTGAGCGTTCCACTCTATTGCCTCCCTCCACTTCTGGTTCTGATACTGTAGCAGCAACAGAAACGCACAGTGTGGAACGGCCATCTCGCTCACCTTCGTTTTCGCTTGTATTACATCAATCTAAAGACAACTCAGGGAACAACGAACAAGTAGTTCATAGGAAAACGGTGGGACATGTTGGAAATAATCCCTATGACACAGGGAAAGACATCAACAATCTCCATTTTCCACTACCTTTTCGAGTGGAGAACAAACCCATTAGGAGTCCTCAGTACAAAGGAAGGAAACGGAAAACTTCAGAAGGTCAGAGTTTCAGCGCAAGTTATTGAAACCAATCCAGCGGACTTAATAGTTAATGTTTCAACGTATACTTTAACGAAACATGAGTTCTGTTTTAAATAGAGGTCTTTCATTCATCCCGTCTGAGTGTGGATGTTAGTGAGCTTATTGTTGATATTAAACAGTTTACTAGGAACGTTGCTTTAGCACTACAATTTAAGAATGACGAAACTCATGCTATGAATATTGGTTTTAAAAAACCCTCTGTGTATATACACCTTCACATCCTTTATTAGATAGCTTTGAGAGCTTGTATGAATGATTTTTTGCTATATTTTGAGAATAATATTACCAAACCTGAATTTTTTAATTTAACGAAGGAAGAGAGATTAGCTCTAAATACTCTAAAGAACAATACAGATATAATCATTAGACCTGCCGACAAGGGAGGAGCCACAGTAGTTTTAGACGAGATTTATTATGATAAGAAAATTATTGAATTACTGTCTGATTCTAGTACCTATGCTAAACTTGATTTTGTGGATTTAGATAAGCTCATTAAAACAACGCACGCTAACCTTTATGATATGTTGATATGTTATATAATAGATGAGAATTTATATCATTATTTTTTAATTGAGAAACCTTTAGTTCCAATATTCAGAGGTCTTCCGAAGATTCATAAGAATTTGAACAGCCCTCCACTCAGACCGATAGTCTCGGGAAGAGGTTGGCTCAGAGAGTATTTCTATATTCCTAGAGTAACAACTTAGGCCAGTAGTAGATGAAACTAGGTTTATACTTCGTGATACACAACACTTTTTAGAGACCTTAGCTTGTCATAACAAAACTGATGAGATAAAGGACTCAGATTATCTGGTTACGCTTGATGTAACAGCTCTATTTACGAGTATACCTAATGATGTGGGTATTGAATATTTGAGATTGTTTTTATTACAAAACGGGATGTCTAATAACAAGGTTATTATGATTACTATGCTGTTGGATTTGGTCCTCTCTAATAATGTTTTTACATCACATAATAGTTATTATCTTCAAGTTAAAGGTGTAGCGATGGGCACATCATGTGCCAATTCATATGCTAATTTAGTTTTAGCATATTGGTAATCTATCTATGTTTTAGAACATGAAATCTACTCCAAATATATTCGATATTATATGAGATTTGTGGATGATGTGTTTTTGATTTGGAGAGGGGATCTTGCCACTCTACAAGATTTTATTACATATGTTAATGGCACCACTACATTTTTAGAATTGACCAATGCTACATCTCTGACTAGAATTGAGTTCTTAGATGTGCTAATAAGAAAAGATAAAGGGAGACTTACAGCTGAAGTCTTTCGCAAACTTTGTAGGAGAAATAATATACTTCATAGAGATAGCATGCATCCTCCGCATGTATACGAGTGTCATTAAGAATCAAGCAGCACGCTTTTCAAGAATTACTAGTGAGGATTTAGTGTTTACAGAAGCTATTGAGAATATGGAAGATGAGTTCATAGATAGAGGCTATCACAAGAGAGAACTCGGTGGACTATTCAACATAGAGCATGATGGTAAGGACAAACCATATATACATAGGACCATGCCCTCAGCCAGTACTAGTAGCAACCACGTTAATAATAGTAAAAGAAGGTTAACAATATCATATACCAACAACAACTCTTCTATAGTTGACACCATTAAAAAACATTGGAATATTCTACAACTTGATGATATTATGAGAATAGTAGGAGACAAACCTTCATTTAGTTATAAGAATACCAAGTCCTTGAAGAGGTTATTATGCTACGACCATAATAGATATGATGGCTTGACATCACAAAGGAAAGGTACACAAGCATGTCGTACCTGCAGTCAGTGCAGTTGCAGCAAGAATTCTAATGAATTCATACATCCAGATACAGGCAAAAGATATGAGTTCAATAAATATGCTGATTGACCTAAGTAAACCACATTTCTAGTTTTACAATGTAAGAAATGTCAATGTTTTTATGTAGGCATGACCACTAGAACTCTTGGGGAATGCATTAGGGAACATATTTATGCCATTAATAAAGAAGATGAAACTAATGCACTAGCCTACCATGTGCTACATAGAGTACACATACATTTAGTTTCCTAGTGTTGGAACATATTTATAGGACAGAGAGACTAGGCTGCACACGTAATAATGTAGAGAAGAGAGAAATTAAATGGATACTTAAGCTAGCAGCAGATAGAGGACATGGTCTCAATGATAAAATTTCCCTGAGACCTTTTTTGGCAGACAGACCTTTTAAACATAAGTAATAAAATTAGTTTTTAAATATAGACAATATGATTAGTTTTTAGTGTCTTTTAAAGTGTTTTATTAGTATATGCATTTCTTTATTTTTATACTTATATGCTTTTGCTATAAGTTTTTAATATGCACAGGCACTTTTGTATTTTTTAACATATTTTTTATAGATGTTTTTTAATGTTCACTATGTAAGTTGTATAATATCTATTAGTAGTAGAGCGTTTTATTTATTCTGTGAAATTATCAATCAACTACCCTCCTTATTAAGTACTGTATCAGTTCTCCAATAGGAGCTTTCCTACTATTATTTAAAGATGTGTTGTAGTGATGTTTAAGTCTGATGAAGCGCCCAGGAGATGTGAAAGCGCTCACTTATTTCTTATATATGTCCTAATAAAAGTGTATTTTTTGGATTTTGGTTGGCTTCGATTGTCCTGGTGTGTCCTTTACATGACTTTTGGATCCATGCAATATAACAGAAGTAAACAGGATGCATTACTGTGCAGCTAAATTAATAACTGAAAAAGTTCTACCACAAGAACACAGTAGTCATGGAAAAGGAGAGAAATTGAATACCATCATGGAAGTATCAAATAGAGAAAACTATAAAACAGTTAAGATGAGAAGTGACACTGTTGGAATATAGAAGCAGGAACAGCTAAAAATACAAAAGACATGATAATAGCAATGTGCAGTATTAGAACAGACCAGGATCTATCGTGCACTATCACAAGTAAACAAAATCTCAGCACAGGCAGAAACACTTAGAAGATATGCTGATAAATATAAACGAAAAGTACAAAATAAATTTATTGATGACCTGAAAAAGTTTTATAGAGAATTGGGAAACAAGGTAAAAGGAATTTGAAAAACCGCCAAATAAAGAAATGGATACATTTTGGAGAACTATCTGTGAAGATCCTGTGGAACATAAAGGTCCTAAATGGTTTGAAAAAGTAAAAGAAAGAATAAGAAGTTTAAAGGTATAGGATATGAAGTGGATTGAAGTAACAGCCAGAGAGATTAAGTTAAGAAAAGCCTCTAATTGGAAATCCCCAGTTCCAGATGCAGTGCTTAACTTTTGGTTAAAACTTTTGACATCTTTGCACAAAGATTTTAGCCATAAGCAAGAATTATTTGTATGTGCACCCCGAACAGACACCAACCTGGCTAACAGGGCAAACAATGATCCTACTTGAGAATGAACCGAACCTGCAAGCTACCCTAAAAATTATAGACCAATAACTTGCCTTCCAACAATGTATAAACTATACAAAATAAAATACTACATTCGATACCCTGAAGTAGGAAAACAAAGCGCGTTTATTAGTACATTAAGCGCGTTCATCAGAATACAAACATACCAGTTAACCACATTTAAATGTAAATTAAAACCAATGACATCACAAACCTTGTAATCTTGTTAAAGAAACACAATCCTAATAAACTTGAAATACAACAATAAACTTATAAAATAAATCCATCATACATTAATATTTAAACATTCAAATATAAAACCATAAGATGAAATCTTTTTAAATATGTACATAATATTGTATACTTATAAAAATACATATATATATATATATATATATATATATATATAAGAAATTTACTCAACTGTTTATACTAACATATATGTAAATACTTTCAAATTGTATTTACAAAATTGTATATTTAACATTTTTTCCATTTTCTGTGTGGACGATTTTCAGTCCATATATTTCTAGTTAATCACTGTACATTAATCAGATCAGACAATAGTAGTAGAAGTAGCAAACGTAAACTCGTCAAGTCAAAAAGTAATAGAAAATATATAATTCTACAGTATTACTAAGTATTCGAAAGTAATCCAAGCAAGGCAGGCAGTCTGTTTCCAGTCAAATCCTTTATTAAGTACACAGACAAGCGATCCAAGTAAAACAAAAATAAGAGTAATAATTTCCTCACAAGCTTTCTAAATGTATACTTTTTATCAGGCATGGGAGTGGTTTATTGTGCTGTAAAACAAAGTGTTATTGGTACACATGTTAAATTCACATCCCTTCCCCCATCAGTGTGACATTCGAGCTGGTCCTGCCCTACCTAGTAGCTGTCATAATAATATATAGCCCTAATGTACTTTAATGGTACATCTTATTTAACCAAATTATTAAGTAGATTATTAAGTCTGTGATTTTATACAAGGCAATATACTACATGGCTGGAAATATATCAACCTTAGTTCATTTTGCGATCAAAAATTGTATATAAATATATACATATACATTTTGCATGTAAAAATCAGTTTCTATTTTCATAACCTATTAACAGAGATCGCTTTCGTCCTTCTAGACTTCTTCAGGTCTGTGTACAAGAACCCTAAAAACCTATATAATTGTATAATTAGTTAGTATTGTTATTACATCATTTTGAATAAAGTGGAAAAAAAAGAGAACCAGAAAAAAATAAAAATAAAAAAAAATAAATAAAAAATATATATATATGTATGATGATGGAAACAAAATATATACTTAAATTTCAAATGATTTAAAATGGTATTTAAAACCAATTTGTAGAAAAAAATAAAATACAATTAGTCATGTAAACAATGTGGCAATTTTCTAAGTTCCAGTGCACTTTTAATTGAACAGTAGTAGTTTAGTCCAGGCTTTCTAAAAGAGTTCAGCTTTAATTGCCACATGAGTTCATGCTTCTCCAGAATATTCGGGATGTCTCCTTCAAGATCACCCATGTCTATGCGATCCAGGATCTGGAACTTAAAACCTGTGTCTTTTATGAAGAGAAAGGTGTTTGGCTAATGCATTATTTTTACATTCAGAACGGATTTCTGACAGATGACATGACATCCTTCGCTTGAGTTTATTTACAGTCCTGCCCACATAGGATGCATCACATTCATTGCACTGTGCCCTGTAAATTACTTTTTTAGTGTTAGTCACCCCCTGCACTGGTTTGAATGATCTTTAAATAAGGGCAGTAAAAACTATCACCTTGCTGTATAAATATACAAAATGTACAATTAGTTTCACATCTTTTAGTGCTTTTCTCACATGGTCTGGGTTTAAATTCAACAAAACTGCTAATATTCCTGGCCTTCCTGTAAACAAATGATGGGGCTTCACCTAAGATGTTAATCAGAAAAGGGTTTCCTGTGACAATGTCCCAGTTTTTTTCAATAATATTTTTGATACTGTGATAATCCAAAGTGTATGTCAGGATGCAGCTATTTTTGCAGTTGTTATTCTCTGTGGGATTACTTAACATTTTCCTACTGGGGAGGTTGAGTGAAGGTGCTTCGGTCCTTTTCAGTTCTATAATGGGTTCCAGGATGTTTTTTAACTTCTGACTTTCATAGCCTCTCACTAGAAAATCATTCTCTAAGTTCTGGTTTCTCAAAAATGGTTCCATCTCTGTGGTAATTCGAGCTAATGTATAGCCTTGGGATTTCACTACATTATACTTGGTTTTTGTAGGATGTAGACTTTTACTGTGGAGTAATAAGTTAACCCTCGTTGGTTTTCTGAATAGATCAGTGGTGATTCTGTTATTGTTGGTGTCCTTGGAAATCTGCATATCTAAGAAAGTGGTTGAAGTACAGCTATGGGAAGAGGTAAACTTCAGGAATGGGGTTGTTTGATTGAGGTAAGTGATACAATCTCCAAGTTGCAAGGTGTCACCTTCCCACACAATAAAGACATAGTCAATAAAAACGTAAATAGCATGTGATATGCTGCATGTAGTCTGTGTGGTTTAACACAAAGTCCTCCTCCCATTTGCCCAGGGCTATGTTAGCTATGCTGGGAGCCATGGCAGCCCCCATTGCTATACCAGTTTTTTGTTTGTAGTGTTTGCCATTGAAAGTAAAGAAATTGAAGTCCAGTACAAGATTAATGAGCTTGCTTAACTTTTGCAGTTGTGCCTGTGTACCCTGATTGTTTCTTAAGACTCCATAGCTGCTGTTATACAGTAATTGTGAGGGAGCACTGTGTACAAGGATTCCACATCAGTAGTTACCAAAATACTGTCCGCTTCCACTGTAATGTTTTTTATTGTCTTCAAAAAAAATCCATTGAATCTCTTATGTATGACTCACTCTTTTCTGCTAGAGGTTTCAGCAAGTAATCAAGGTAAATGGCTGTGGCTTCAGTAAGGGAACCTCCACTTGCTACCACCGGTCTTTAAGGTGGGTCTTCTCTGTTCTTGTGTGGCTTTGGTATTCCAAAAAAGTAAGGTAAACGTGGGCATTGGCTCCATAAATAAGTATAAAGATTTTCAGTGATAAGTTTTTCTTCCCATAATGTGGTGAGATTAGTGTTCCATAAATCATATGCTCTTTTTATGTCATCCATGGCAAATAACTCATAAAATCTGTTATCCTCCAGCATGTTCTCTATCTTTTGGTTGTAGCTAGTGGTATCAGTCAGAAACCTGAACAACTTGGATAATGATTTTCTAGTGAGAGGCTATGAAAGTCAGATGTTAAAAAAACATCCTGGAACCCATTATAAACTGAAAAGGACTGAAGCACCTTCACTCAACCTCCCCAGTAGGAAAATGTTAAGTAATCCCACAGAGAATAACAAATGCAAAAATAGCTGCATCCTGACATGCACTTTGGATTATCACAGTATCAAAAATATTATTGAAGAAAACTGGGACATTGTCACAGGAAACCCTTTTCTGATTAACATCTTAGGTGAAGCCCCATCATTTGTTTATAGGAAGGCCAGGAATATTAGAAGTTTTGTTGAATTTAAACCTAGACCATGTGAGAAAAGCACTAAAAGATGTGAAACCAATTGCACATTTTGTATATTTATACAGCAAGGTGATAGTTTTTATTGCCCTTATTTAAAGATCATTAAAACTAGTGCAGGGGGGTGACTAACACTAAAAAAGTAATTTACAGGGCACAGTGCAATGAATGTGATGCATTCTATGTGGGCAAGACTCTAAACTCAAGCGAAGGATTTCATGTCATCTGTCAGAAATCCGCTCTGGATGTAAAAATAATGCATTAGCCAAACACCTTTCTCTTCATAAAAGAAACGCAGGTTTTAAGTTCCAAATCCTGGATCGCATAGACATCAGGTTTAAATGACAATGTGTCAATAGCTCCTATGTTATTGGAAAGAGCCAGTAGGTTATAAAATGTTTTAAAATGGAATAATCAAATACAAGACAAAAATTTTATATATACAATTTTGTAAATACAATTTCAAAGTGTTTATATATATATATATATATATATATATATATATATATATATATATATATATATATATATATATATATATATATAAAGTTTTGATTAAATTTCTAATATATATATGTATTTTATAAGTATACAATATTATGAACATATTTAAAAAGATTTCATCTTATGGATTTATGATATTTGAATGTTTAAATAGTAATGCATGATGAATTTATTTTTTAAGTTTGTTGTATTTCAAGTTTATTAGGATTGTGTTTTCTTAACATGATTACAGGGTTTGTGATGTCATTGGTTTTAATTTATATTTAAATGTGGTTAATTGATATGTTTGTATTCTGATGAAGTCTCTCATTTGAGATGAAAGCGCTTAATGTACTAATAAACGTGCTTTGTTTTCCTACTTCAGGGTATCGGATGTAGTATTTTTCATTTTATTTTGTTTGGTTTTGCTTCAGTTTCGGTTTTATTTGTATTAGTAACGTATAAACTATACACTGGATTTGATGCTGACAGAGTTTATAGTCATTTAGAAGAAAACTCAATTATGGGAGTAGAACAAAAGGGCAATAAAGTCATATGGAACAAGATCATTTGTTAAATAGTCCGAGAACTGTAAAAAGGTGAAGAATCAAAGCATGACATGGATTGACTACAGAAAAGCATTTGATAGCATCCCACATTCATGGATAAAAGTGCTTAAAAATGTACAAGATACACCCTGCACTGATCGACTACATTACAGTGACAGAGACAGACCACTTTGCAATTAAGTCATGGTAAAGGACAAATTATTATCCCAGGGATAAAAATTCAAAAGAAGATATTCCAGGGTGACCGTCACCACTGCTGTTCTGACTTGCTGTTAACCCATTAAGCTATCTACTTGACAGCTTAGGCCATGGCTATAATTTGGCTCCTAGAAAACAAAGTATAAAGAGTTCTCATCTTATTTGTGGATTTAAAACTGTATAGCTCATCAGATGAGGAACTGAAAGCACAACTGCAAGTTGTTAAAACTTTTTCAGATGATATAAAAATGTCATTTGGTCTTGAAAAATGTGCAAAAGCAACCTTTAAAGCAGGAAAACTGCAGCACCAGGAAAACATCAGATGTTCTTTGTGTTTCATTGTTGCAGTCATCACCTAACATCAGATGTTCTTTGTGTTTCATTGTTGCAGTCATCACCTGTCTGTTATCCCTGCTGTGGTAGTCCTTGGTCAGCCCAAATACCAGAGTCAATGTTTTTTTGCGTTGGCTGCCGTCTCCTGTAGTCTGACGTCAGGTCGTCAGTGCTGTAAAGCAAGGGAGCCGACGTCATTACATCAGTCTTTCTTGCCATGGAGCCCGTAGCAGAAGCAGTTCACACGAGTGCCGGTCTGTCGCTACCAGAAGTTGGATTTCAGCTGAAAATGTCTAAAGCTAAGTACCCCGTTGGGGATCCTTTTTTCCTGCACTAACCAATGTCTGAAAAATTTAAATGTCTCGCCTGTGGAAAGCAGATCCCACACTGAGACTTCCATTCTACTGGGTCACTTGTTTAGGCCCGGCCATGGCATCCCCCATTCCTTGTTCAGTGCCCTCTTTAATGCGAGAACCATTCACTGTAGAGCTCTTTTTGTAGAAAGTTATTTTCGTGTTCCGTCTTCGCATTCCGATGAACCATTCGCCATAGAGCTCTTTTTGTAGAAAGTTATTTTCGTGTTCCGTCTTCGCATTCTGATATGGCATCAGTCAGCCAACAATCCGTGGTCATTCCGAAAAAAATGTGGAGATAGAGACAAAAACCACACAAGGCTAAGCCTTCCACAATGCTACCGCCAAGCAGGTCTGTTCTCCGGAATTCAGTGAGGTGCTTTTGCAGCCCCTGATGCCCGATTCGATATGTACTCAGGCCTCTACCGAGACCCTTTTGGAGTCTGGTATGCCACAAAAATCTTCGTCTTCCGAGCTTTTGGCTGTCCCTGCCTCAGTTGGGTCTGGAGCCGCAACGCAGGCACTGGCTTCCGAGGAGGCCTTTCGCACTATCGATTCTAGACAAAAGCCAACGTGTCTGCATCCGACTACCATTTCTCTGACTGATTCTCTTAGGCCTAGAAGCCAGGCCACTCCTAGGAAATCTGCTTCTAGCCACATCTTGCTACTGCTCCACCACCCCAAGCACAAATGCTTAAAAAGGAGGATCTCGTTTCCCTTATCCGGGGTAGTCAGGCCACTTCTAAAAGGAAAAGGCACCCTTCTCCAGAAATGGACAGAACAGGATTTTAAGGACTCTGATTATTCAATTTTTGAAGAGGAACAGCATCACTTAACTGCTTATGAGGACGCAGATGCAGAGGAATCCATCCCTTCTGCATCCCCTCCAGAGGACCTTTCCTTCGGGGAAACCCTTCACTCCCTCAGGAACATTTCCAGTGGGAATCTCAGGACTTCCCACAGTCTAAGAAAAGACTTGGAGAGTTTCTGGACTTGCCCCAGCACAGACCCCTGGCCATCCCCCCTATTTTAGTAGTTGAGCTTGGCCCCTGATGCCCTCCCTCCTGCTCCCAGTAAACCTAACAGGTACTACAAAGTACCAGATTCTCACAAATACCTGTACAAAAATCATGCTGCAGACCCAGAGGTCATTACACAGGGACCTAAAGGATCAAAGGCTAGTTCTGCCAAGAATCCTCTTTCTTCTGACAAGGACTCCAGAGCTGTAGACAGATGGGGAAAAAAAGTATACACCTCTGCAACCTTAGCTATCAGAGCACTCAATTGTCAGTTCCATATGTTAAAATATCAACACCACAATTTTGGAACAATTAAAACAAGATTGATACCTTTCCTGACCGTGCCAATTCAAAAGAGTTAACAGATTTACTGCATTCAGCTTGTCAAGTGGCCAAACACTCATTACAATGTGGATATGATGCCCTAGAACCCTGTAGCAGGGCAGCAGTGACGGGTACTGTTATTAGGAGATGTGCTTGGCTGAAGGAACATCCTCTCCCTGATCATGTGACGTCTAAACTTATTGATGCACCCCTAGATAAGGAGTGCTTGTTTGGGTTAAAAGCGGAAGAGGTGCTTAAAAAGATGGAAGACAAAGCAAAATCTATGTAAACAGTAAAAGATTTCTTTCAAGTTCAACCTTCCAGAATTTAGCAGGAACTTTCCCTCTAACCACTGGGCCTTACTTGCACTTAGCAGACGGGGCCAAGGTAAGCCCTGCAGGGACAAGACCCTCCAGGCCCCTATCCCAGGGTCAGCAGACAAGCAAACAATGGACCGCTTCCGTCTCTAAGGCAGGAAGTTCTAAGCCAACCTTTTATGACAAACGCTCACAATGACTCCCCCCTCCCCCTCCGCCCTCCTTTCACTCACCAAAAACTAGGAGGAAGGCTCTCTCTCTTCAAAGACAATTGCCTTTCTGTAACAAAGGACCAATGGGTCTTAAAGATAATTTCTCAGGAATACGAATTCTTTCAGTGAACTCCCAATTCCAAGAGGGTACCCAGACTTGCCTCCAAATCAGTGGGTAGTGGCATTGGAACAGGTCCAAACTCGTATCACAGGGTGGAAACCTATCCCCTCAGATCAAACAGGCAAAGGATTTTATTCCAGACTATTCCTTGTTCCCAGAAAAGAGGGCACTTGATGCCCCATCCTGGATCTATCCATTCTGAACACCTCTCTGGTGGTCCCCAGAGTCAAAACTCTAACTTTGCAGCAGCTGCTGTCTATGCTAACAAAAACTGTGTGGCTGGTGACCCTAGACCTAAAAGATGCCTACCTCCACATCCCCATCAGGGAATCGTGCAGAAAATTCCTGCACTTCAGTGCAGGCTCAACACTTTCAGTTCTCTGCGCTGCCCTTTGGCTTATCTAGTGCTCTGAGTATTCAAATGCTTGGCACTGGTCATAGCATTCTGCAGACAGAGAAGTATACAGATTTACCCTTACCTGGACTAGTGCTTCACTCAGGCAGAGTGCAGAGAAAAGCTGCTCCAGAATCATCTTTGTCAAATATCTCGTAACTTCCTTAGGGTTCACCATCAACGAGAAGAAATCAAAACCCCACCAGGAAGATCATTTTCTTGGGAGCTGTGCTAGACATACCATCCCAAATGGCCTTCCTATCCCTAGAAAAGCAAGGCTTCCTGCCTCTCTGCTTTACCCAGCTGGCTTTCAGAAGTCACCACCCTGCGAGGAAGTTCCTGCAAGCCTCAGGATACATGGCATCTTTCTCATTCCTCTGGCCAGGCTTCACATGAGAACTTCAGTGGTACTTAAAGAATCTTTGGTGCCAGCACTCTGTCCCTAGAGTCCTCTCTCCCCCTGATCCTATGTATAAGGGCCGAGTTTCTCTGGTGGGCAGAGGCCTGTGCCAGGAACAAGGGTCTTCCCTTCATCCTCTGCCCTTCTGGCCAAATCATCACCACCGACACCTCAGTCATTGCTTGTGGCACTCACCTAGCAGGCAGGTGCACCCAAGGTCTTTGGGATGCCCAGCAACTTCACTTGCACATCAGTCAGAAAGAAATGATAGCAGTACAAAAGGCTCTGACATCCTTCAAACCCCATCTCAGGCCAGGAGTTCTTATAAAAATAAACACCACAGTAATGTGGTATATCAACAAACAGGGGGGACCCATTCTTACCCCCTCTGTGCAGGTTAGCCATGAGCCTCTGGCTTGCAGCCACCTCAATGTGGCTGCACCTAATTGCCCAGTACCTACCAGGGGTCAACAACACCCTGGCAGACCACCTAAGCAGAAACTTACTAGACCCCCCACGAATGGCAGCTCCACAGGGAAATCTTTCTGAAAATCACTCAGGAGTGGATCTCTCTGCCTTGCACCTCAACCACCAGCTGCAAAAGTTCTGTACCAGGGAGTATCACCTTTTAGCATGGAAGGTGGATGCTTTGACCTTCCCCTGGAACTCACTCTTTGTGTAAGCATTCCCTCCCTCTGCCCCTTATTCCTAAGGTACTGATCAAAATAAGGGACGAGAGACCAAAGGTCATTCTCATTGCTCCAGATTGGCCCAGACAGCATTGGTACCCCTTACTGCGCAGCCTGACCTTACAGCTCCCCCTGATATCAGACCTCTTGACCCAGGTGAAGGGGAAGATACTGCACCCAAACTTAACAGACTCTCAACCTTTCAGCATGGCGTATACCTTAAAGGCTAGCAAGGAGTCCCTGTTAAGCAAACAGGCCCCTAGACATCATCACAGAGGCCAGGCGGCCAGGCACCAGAAAATCATATGCAGGGAAATGGAAAAGATTCTGCTTCTGGAACCAGTCCAAAGGGGCCAGTACCTCCCATCCTTACATCCCTCTTATCTTGGATTGCCTAGCCGAGTTGCCTCTTTCTCCTGTATTAAAATCCATGCTTCGGCCATTTCTGCCCATTACGATTCAGACCCACCCCTCCTCTCATCCTTTGATTAAGCAATTCCTCAGAGGGGCTTCTAATTTCAGACCTCCCAGAAGGCCTCCCATGCCACCCTGGGACCTGATTTATGTTCTAAAGAAATTAACTTTACCTCCTTTCGAACCGGCTGCTTCTACAGAATTTAAATTTCTCTCCTGGAAGACTGCCTTCCTACTAGCTATCACCTCAGCCAGAAGGGTATCAGAACTTCAGGCTCTCATGGCTGTTGAGCCCTTCCTCATTTTCCATGCAGACAGGGTCTCCCTGAGGACTACCCCGTCCTTTATGCCCACGGTGGTACCTGATGTGACCCTCAAACAGGCTATTCATCTACCCACCTTCTTTCCCAACCCTCAAAACAAGGTTGATAGAATTCTACGCTCACTAGATGTGCATAGACAACTCTGATATTATCTGGACCGTACTAAACCATTCATAAAAACAGACCAACTACTTGTCAGCCTTGCCTCTGGGGCAGAGGGGAAGCCCATCTCCAAACAAACCATTTCCAAATGGGTATCGCACTGTATCCAATTCTGCTACAGACGACATGGGAAACCCCCAAGTCTATCCGTACCCATTCCACTAGGGCCGTTTCCACTTCCACAGCCTTCCTCAGAGGAACCCCCACCAGGGACATCTTGGAAGCTGCCACCTGGACCTCTGTCCATACCTTTACAAAGCCTTACCACCTACTTCTTTTTTTTTTTTAAGTCTAGGGCAGGGTTTGCCTCTGCAGTTCTGCAGAGCCTGCTGACCCATGCCTAAGACTCTAACCTATCCTTCCACCCCTCTCCTCAACTTTGGGAATCCTCCCACAGGTGATGACTGCAACAGTGAAACGCAAAGAACATAGTACAGTTGTGTACACTTACCATAAATGTAGATGTTCGTGTGTATTCACTGTTGCAGTCTTGGTTTCCCCTCCCTCCATCCCACATATAGCATCTTCCCCTAGGGGGACATAAGCTTCCCACGGTGGCTTTAGCCACCAGGACCACTTTTCCTCATTTCCTTGTGCTTCTGACGGGTTAGGGCAAGAAAAGCTGATGTAATGACATCGGCTGCCTTGCTTTATAGCACTGACCTGACGTCAGACTACAAGCGACGACAAGCAACGCAAAAAAACATTGACTCTGGTATTCGGGCCTGCCCAGGGCTACCACAGCAGGGATAAACCCACAGGTGATGACTGCAACAATGAATACACTCTTAACATCTACATTTATGGTAAGTGAATACAACTATACTTTTGGGACAAGAATGTGATATAAAAGAACTTGAGCAAGAGGGAGTGTATAAATATTTGGGAATTGACGAAGGATCAACAATAAAACATGAGCAAATGCAAATAAAACTTAGGAATACTTTAAAAGACTTAATCCTGAAAACAACATTGACATCTAGGAACAAAATCTAAGCTATAAACCAGTTTGCTCTTCCTGTCCTAACTTACAGTTCTGGAGGGATTGACTGACCTCAAAACTGTTGGATTAATTAGACAGGAAAACAAGAAGGTTGCTTCATGCTCTCCATATGATTTATAAAAACAGTGCATACCAAAATTATATATTCCCCATTCCGAAGGAAGGATGGGTCTGCTTGAAATTGATTATATGTATAAATCTGCAATTGTGGGACTCCATACACATCTGCTGGCCTCACAAGACACAAACATGGTGAAAGTTTTGAAACATGAAGATAATAAATCTAAGATGACTTCTTTGCTTAATCTAGCAAAAGCATATTGGCATCAAGCACGAATGGAAATCAAACCAGAAGTAGATAAAAATTAGGCAGCAACTGAATGCACCAAAATACAAAAGAAAGAATATAAGGTGAAGGACCAGACAAGAAGGCAAGAAATGTGGAAAATGCATAAATATAGTTGCAAGTATAAAAAAACTTCTGGAAGAACCTCATGTTGATCAGGAACGAACACAGGAATGGTTAAGGAGAGGCGAATTCAAACCAAGAGATGAAAGGTTTATATTGGTGACCCAAGATAGTGGGCTACGTACACGCTGGTTTACAAAGTCCATTAAACATGTGGGAGAAACAGAAATGTAGGTTTTGCAAAACCAAATTGGAAACTGTTGCATACCTCATTGCTGATTGTGACATACTAATTGCAAGGAGGACTGTATACTGAAAGGCATAATGTGTCAAGACTCTTGCACTATGGATTGTGCAAACATTATGGTATTGAAGTGGCTGAAAAACACTGGAAACATGAGCCATAAAGCATCATACAAAATGATTTCATCACATGGGATTACCCATTACCAAAAGTTCAAAAGAAGACACCAGTAGCATTGATCATTGAACTCGCCACACCCAGTGACTACAGTGTCTTGTGTACAGACAGTCACAAAATATCAGGATTTGCAGGCAGAATCTAGAGCAATGTGAAAAAAGATACCCAGACATTTCCAATAGTAGTAGGAGCAACAGGTCTTATAAAAAAGAATCTACACTGTTTAGATATGTTATCAGTACATGGAACCCCATACAAATTGCATGAGGAGTCCTTACTGGGCACATTGTGGGTGCTGCGAAGAGCACATTTGGCTGACATCAGAGATTGAAACAATACTAATTTCATGAACTTTAATCGTACTTTGACTTAGAATGGGGTCCATTCCTGCCTTGGTATTAGAAGCCCAAAAGTTTTGGAGAAATTAAAGTAGCCAACAGTATTCTAAGAACTAAGCCAACACTGGAATAGACACATGGAGATTCTGCCAATAGGGGTGACTTCAGTTAGGGGTACAGAGAATAGGCAAGAGGGGGCTGGAATTTACTGGAGAAAACTGGCAAAGGAAACAATATATTGGGAACAAATGGAGAGAGAAGTAATAGAATGGGAAGAGGTCAAGAACATTTGAACTTCAAACTAGAAGCTGCCTCCCCTATCAAGTACTGATATCAAGAGTATGGGCAAAGAGAAAGGAATAGGAGAATCCTAAGTGAAAGACCAGCACTGGTAGAGTTTTTAGTAGATTCTAGAACAGAAGCTACTGTTAAAAAGGGATTCTTAGTACGACGTATAAAATATTGTGTGATTTGAAGGTTAGAAAGATTGGATAGAAGACTGTTCATTCACAAAGAAACAATGAGATGATGTATGTATGGCTCCCATGTACACAACAAAGACTTAAAGACCTAGGATTTTTGAAGTGTTTGCATAGTATTTTTTTTATACCCCAAGCAAACTCCAAAGATGTTTTCCGTGGGTAGACTGCAAATGTTGGAGGTATGAAGGGGGAAGAAAGTGTTCCCTTGTTTCCCCTTAATGAAACTTGTACAGAAAGCAGCGCTTTAAAAGGACGTCATTCTTACAGCACTGTTTTAGTCCAATCTGGTTTGGTGTCCCTCCTCTGGCCTGAACGCATAGGGGAAACCTCTCCTTTCAGTGCCTCATCCAGGTCTCTTGTTACGCATCTAGCAAGACTTGCATGGATAGGCAATCCATCAGTTAACCATGTGGCTTCAGTTCCAGTTATGGCCAGGGACCCATTTTACCCATGGAGGGTGGTACAGATCTTAACAGGCCAGAAACCTTCCACTAGAAAAGTTTGTAAAAGCAAATTTGTGGTACAGGTCGAGTCAAGGATTGCACCCTTTTACAGCACCTCTCCCAGTAATTTTTCAGATTGCAGCAGAAATATTTGATGGTTAGTTTTTCCACACATAAAAACGGCTGGCAGTTGAACTGTGATGTCCTTCGTGTAAGGATCCTGCCTCATCTTTATCATCATTTATACAGCCATCCCTATAGGCAGAATCTGATTTCTCCATGCCCATGTTGGCTTAGTTCTTGGAATACTTTCCCCTACTTTGACTATAATGCTCTGTATGGCCATTGCTCTTTGCCTTAAGCATCTGCATCCAAGAATCCTTAATTGTGTAGCTGTAAAATATTCTTTCGAATCATATAATCCCAAGCCACAACCTCCTTTTGTGAAGGATCAACTTATCCCACTTGACTCTTGCCATCTTCCTGTCCTGGATAAAATCCTTCAGCTCTTTATTAATTGATATCCACAACTTTCCCTTTGACAAAAATATCTGCCCTGTGTATAAACCTAAAGGGGCTAAAAACCTATTTTAACTGTTTGTGTCTTGCTATACATATCCGTAACATGGGACCTATAATTTAATTCTGGAAAGATTAGTCACTCTTCCTTCAAACCAGTAGTGAAGGTAGATTGCTGACATCTGTTTTTGCAAACTGTATTAGCTGTAGTGGCCATGTCAGCTATGTCAAAATTACAGGCTTTATCCTTTCAACTTCCATATATATTTCAGAAAGATAAAGGAAACTTTAATAATTAAGCTACCTTTCATGTAAAAAGTGGCTTCTGACTAAAACCTTAATCAGCCTGTAAATGTTGTCTTTCGGCTTTTCCCGGTTAGGGGTCGCCACAGCGGAACTCCGGTCCGCTAATGATTGGCAGTAGATTTTCACGAATGCTGAGGTGCCAGCTCGACGTTTAACCTTCAGTGAAGGCATGCCCATTTACGCATGTCTTTCGAACACCCACCCAATCGCGGGGAGGACATGCAGACTCCACACAGGCAATCCCCGCACTCCAGCCGAGAATCTAACAGGAGAACCTCTTGCTGTGAGGCAGCAATGCTACCACTGCACCACCGCGGAAGTAGGGTTGCCAGATTTCCTTGTGGCTAAAACTGGACTAAGGTCACGCCCCTCGCATCACCCATAACCCCACCCATTCCCACCCACTTTCCCATCAATGACACGCCCATTTGTGTGACATCACTGTGACATCAGCTGATGGGAACGCCCTCTTTTTCTGTTCCGGATGCCTGCTTTCAGCCGATTTACTATGCTTTTCTGTAAAAAAAGCATAGCAAATCAGCCAATTGTAACAAACACTGATAGTCTGTTTCTTTTTGTGAAACAGAAAAATGGAGTTTGTACAGTGTTTTCCCAATTTCCTGACTACCAGTCCAGAGCAGAGAATTGATTTGATTTGTGTGGATAGTCCAGAAAAAAACAGATAAGTGGCATTGCACATAGGCAGTGGCAACAGGGTGATTTCCAATTTCCCACCTATTATTCAAAGACTCAACGTTATGCTTAAATAGGGCTAGCCTAGGGATGGACTGTGCTCCACATGAATGGGAAGCTTGTTCCAGTGCATGGGGACCCTCTCTGAGACACATTTGTGTCTCATCAACACACCATCACATGGCCTATTTATGTCACAAGCAAAATTTAAATTTTTGGATATAATGGTTTTGATACTGTTCATTTTGTGGCTGTCCAAAAGGTTCATCAATCAGTGCTGGATCCAAGGATGCCTTGTATGCCAGACATTCTTTCTCAGTAACCTGTTGGAGACCCGGTATAGTGATAGGGCTTTAAGGAGATCTGTATAAGACAATGTGTTTAGACACTGGATTATTCTAGTAAGGAAGCTTTAAATATGTTCCAGCTGTTTTGTGTCTGGTCAAGTACATGCCAAAGAGATAGGTGCAGCTCACACATCCAGTTATTTTGTCAACTTCTCAGATTAACATCGCTAATATTTTAAAAAGTGTTCCTTGTACATGAGCAATGTCCTATAAAAAATGTAAATAAGCAACTCAAACATGGGCTTCTTACGAGTTGTTCATTCACATTAATCAGTGTCTAAAGCATCTCCCCAGATTCCACTGGTGGTCAAGTGCCATGTAACATGTTATATGTCTTTTTTTTTTTCATTCTCACTCCTTAACTCCTCCTCTTGCTCCCTAGTAACCTCTTCCATCCTTCTACTTCTTCCTCATTGTACCTCCTCCTTCCTTCACACAGGTCAGTTTGCCGAATTTTCATTCAGAAACTGAATCGTGTTGGGCAAAGACATTTGGCCATTCATAAAATGGCCAGTTGTCCTTTGCAAACTTGTAGGAAAACCTATTCAGAGCTAGTCTTGGCAACAAATCTATTAGACTCGGTTCAGTTTGGCCTGCTTTGCTATGTTTGCTGCTTCCTGATGTAAGTAAATGTTGTTAGAAATCTGTCAATTATGCAGCCTAATATTTGCGTTGGAGTAGGCTAACTTCTGTGCAATATTCATTTGCTGAGTAAATGAACTGGTGCTTTGACCCTTTTCAGCCATGACCCAGGCCACAAGAGCAAGGACAATTAAATATATACAGAGACTAAAATAGTCAATCAGCTAATTTATTTTTGGAAGGCAGGAACAGACTTAAGTAGACAAAAAAAAGCTCACTCAGAACATTCAAACTTTATACAGTAACCAATGGATGGGACTGAACTGTGTAGACCTGAGGGTTTGAAACGGTCTTAACCTCTGTCACTCTGTGCCACTGTGCCCGTGGAATTTTTTTTATCATAACTTTCAAACTTTGTGACTTGAGAGCATCCCTCACCTATATGGACTGAGAGGGTGGACAACAGATTATGCTCCCAAAGACCTGTTCTTTCATTCTGTCTGAACTCTTGTGGAGCAGCTCTGGTCTGTGGTGATGGTCAGGGCATTGTACAGCCATACTTTAAATGCACTTGTACTGTACATTCATAGTTGGAATGTGGTCACAGTTTGGGCACTGTGTGTAGAGTGTCCATTTTTAGAGTCTGTTAGGAATAGTGCATAGTTCAGTTGAAGTTCCACATTTGTGGTATTTGGAGTTCGACTGAGCAGCCCTGATCAGGCACTTGTTCTGTGAAATAACAGACTTAAACTCGGTGCAGGAATATGGCAGGTTAAAGAAAACTGACAGTTCACTTTTAACTGATTCTGGCGTAAGTCTGTTTCGTTCATCCATCCAAATGTTATTCATAACGCTAAACACACGCTCAACGGATGCATTTGAGACTGGAACAGACAGAATGTGCTGAACAAGTTTCAACGTATTTGGTGCAGACTCGTGCTCGAAAAACTTACACCAAGCCTCAGCTGTGCTTGCACAGCTATGGATAACATCAAACACTTCACTAAGAGTGCGCACTTCATCGTGCAGGCTGTCGGACGGACATTGGGTGGATAGAGGTGTTTGCATCCAAATGTCAATCACTTCAAGCGAAGGCGATCTTGTGACACTAGTCAAAGACAAGTGACTTGAAGTGACGATATGGGGAATGTTCAAATGCAAACCATTTGTTCAAATATGTCATTGCTCGCTTGTACACATTCAGAGCTTCAGTTATGAACTTCTCAATGAACTGCTGTGGTAGATAACTTTTGCGCAGAGCAAATGCTACCTTCATACCAAAAAATTTATCATCAGTCCTATTCTGCAGAGACAGCTTAAACTGTTCCATTATACCGTACAGTTCACAAGCTGTTGTTGATTTGTTCTCAAGCTTTAAAATTGTCTCTTGAAAGGATGACATAAAGAAGTGTGTAAAATATAGATACAGCTCCGACTTTGTTGGGCTGTCGTCTGGTGCCAGTTCGTTTTCCTGGTCCTTCAACATTTTCCATATTACTTTCGGACAATCAGCTTCTCCTTGAGACCAGAAATACGTTTTCAAAGGCATCCAGCACAGCAAAATTCGGTCAAGAGCCTTGAACAAACTCAACCAGCGCGTTGGAACATGTCTGATTATCTCGTGGTATTCAGACTCATAGAAATCAAAGCAGCTCTTCAGTTCTGCTCGCCTCAAGGCAGAGTTACTGAATTCAGCAAACACTTTCATGACGAAATTTTCAACATCAAATGACATGACCTTTAAAGCATTTTTCGCACAGTTGTGCATAATGTGGTCATTGCAGTGGGCTGCAATAATGTTAGGATTCTCCTCTGAAACTAACTTCTGATAAACGGAGTTGTTTATGCCATAGTTTACCGATGCATTATCTGCGGCATAAGCGGAAACATTTTGCCAAGACAATTTACATTCTGATAAAACACGACAGAGTTGATTCTTAACGGACTTGGAGTCTTCAAATGCATCCTCGTAAAAGTCAACAACACAGAAAGAAATTCCGTTCTGCGGGGTGAAGAACTGAACACCAACCGGATAGAATTTACGGTTCCCTTTGTTAGATGCATCAGTAGCAATGGAAAATGGCAAACCAGCATGTAGCTTATCAAGGACGAATTCTAGTGAAAATGGGTACAAAACATTGTTGACTATGGCGGAAACTTTTGTTCTGCCGCAGGTCATCTTTTTAACGATTTCCGAGTCATCAGTTATAGACTTCATAACTTTGATACCACAGTCCTGTGCATTATATGAAATATGTCTAATTCCATGATACACTTCAGCAATTTCCGCTAGGGATACTTTGTGAGATGCCATACTGTTTGGCGATGTGAAAAATGTCTTCAGTCGTTGAGATGACGCACTAGCTTGGGAACAAGTAGTATGCTTTTTAGTGCTTTGGTGTGCTGTAACTGCTTTTTTTCCATCATATGCAACAGTGAATGATGTTGCACAAAGCTTGCATCTAGCTTTTGTATCTTCTGTGCATTTTTGTATCCATGAAAATTCCCTTTCCCACTCTGCATTATAATAACAGATGTTTCGTTTTCGCTTCTTTGGTGGGGTAGACCTGTCTGACCGTGTAGTTGGGCTGCCAAAACTCTCATTATCGTTGACACGGACACCGTTATTCCTGTCTTCCATAATAACAGTATTAATAAAGTACCTGTAGGCAGTGACAGCAGACATATAATGAGTTAGTTAAACTTAGACAAAAAGCTGCGTTAATAAAGAGTCTACAGAAATACTGTGCAACTACTTTTGCATCACTGAAGTATCTGTTTCTTATGAAAGAAACATCTGCTTGTTAGTGTCTGTCCCCGGACTGGTGCAAGGCTATACTGGCAGAGTCTACTGTCTAGTAGCATCGGGTATTCCCACACCATGGTGTCCCACTGATAAGCTAGAAGGCTATGTATGTTATATGGGTTGGAGACAGTGGCATTGCCAAAAAGGCAGGAGTCCGAGCTGGACGTGGCAGTTAAAATTTGCACTGGGTGTGACAAGGGTGGACAGGATTAGAAATAAGTATATTGGAGGGTCAGCCCAGGTTGGAAGGTTTAGAGACAAAGCCAGAGAGGCAAGATTACATTGGTTTGGACATGTGCTGAGGATGGATGCATATTGGGAAAAAGATGCTAAAGATGAAGCTGCCAGGTAACAGGAAAAGAGGAAGTGGCAGCACCGTTCTGTGCTTTATTGTTTTGCCTTCTGGGTCTACTGCTGTGTTATGGAAGTCTAGAGGCAGGCGCATTTACGGGGTTCTACCCTCTAATATCCCCTAGCCACCCTCAACAGTACGTGCCCACAAGAGGAAAACTTTACGTGAGCTGAAAGCTGAGACCTTAAAATTACGGACAAGGTTCTACCCTCTAATATCCCCTAGCCACCCTCAACAGGACGTGCCCACAAGAGGAAAACTTTATGTGAGCTGAAAGCTGAGACCTGGTCTACGAAACTAAAATTACGGACAAGGTTCTACCCTCTAATATCCCCTAGCCACCCTCAACAGGACGTGCCCACAAGAGGAAAACTTTACGTGAGCTGAAAGCTGAGACCTGGTCTACGAAACTAAAATTACGGACAAGGTCTATTTGTTTTCTCAAATACTGGAACCTGTTAATACATTTAGCAACCCCCTCCTAAACTTGCGTACTAGCTTCCTAATACAGCAGTACACCACCTAATTTGACGATTGGCTCACAATTAGAACACTTCTTGAACTACCCCCAAAGAAACAAACAGAGCCAAAATATCTATTGTTTTTACCTGCCTTTGGTCAGTGCGGGGTGGAATTGGCCCCGCCTCTGACGCAAGCGAGGTTACTTATCTCACTGCATGAGCGCCATTTTTAAATCTACTGCTGTGTTACGGAAGTCTAGAGGCAGGCGCATTTACGGGGTATGTAATGTTCAAAATCAGCCCATTCCAAATTTCTGTGTATAACTGCTGATATCTCTTCCTATTGTTATATGTATCTGTCGCATAAGAAGTTAGTAGTCAATGCTGTTGCTTACATAGATTAACGGTTACAGTTTTAACTAGGATCCAGTATACAAACATTACTGGAATTGCACATGTTTAGCGTTTGTGAGGTTATCCACGATAGCTTTTACTAAACTGTACTGCATGAAAGGAAAAGCTACAGTGTTATCTAACTAGTAACTGAAAGTGATTGTACTAAAGCAGAAGTTACGCACTACCATATTGTGATGTTTGACCGTATAACTGCTATAGTTGCATGGTGCCTACCAGGATAATTTAAATAATTTGACCAGTACATCTAACGTGTCTTAGAATTCTCAGTATTCCGCTATTTCTAATGTGCAAATGTTAATGGGAAATATTTGAGTACTAGATTGCAGATATGAGATTAAGAATACATTGATAAGGTTGTTGTATTTGGTTACAAGCATTTCTGTTGCTCGTTTTTGTACTGGCAAGGTATAATTAGCCATCTAGTCTATTACGACTGTAGCACACGCGGTGTTAAAACAGAGCATAAAAACTGCGACTGAAAACAAGCTCTATTTTATGTGTTTTCCTAGGTTCTACCCTCTAATATCCCCTAGCCACCCTCAACAGGACGTGCCCACAAGAGGAAAACTTTACGTGAGCTGAAAGCTGAGACCTGGTCTACGAAACTAAAATTACGGACAAGGTCTATTTGTTTTCTCAAATACTGGAACCTGTTAATACATTTAGCAACCCCCTCCTAAACTTGCGTACTAGCTTCCTAATACAGCAGTACACCACCTAATTTGACGATTGGCTCACAATTAGAACACTTCTTGAACTACCCCCAAAGAAACAAACAGAGCCAAAATATCTATTGTTTTTACCTGCCTTTGGTCAGTGCGGGGTGGAATTGGCCCGCTCGCCAAGCTGGCTTCGCTTGCCCACCCTGCCCCCATATCCCACCCGCCTCCAGTACTCCTACTTTTATACCCAACTTTCCACACCCACCTCTATCTATAGCCATACAAATCACTCTGTCTTTCCCCCATCCCCCTCTTCCATCACCTAATACACTCCACCCACAATCACTTATCGCATAGCCTCCTACAAATACCTTAAACATTATGAAGACTCCCATACCATTGACTATTAAGCCAGCCATAAAAATTGTTGCCCTTACTCTACTAGTCTTTATTTCACTATACCTGCTAACTAAATATGAGGGACAGTTGCACACAGGATTTCACTATCCTAAGTACCAAACGTGTACTCCCTCAACCCCATTCAACACTACCCTCTCTACTTACTACCTAACCAATGAAATACGGTATAACACCCATCACCACTACTACAAACTGAAAATGAACCTTCACAAATCCAAATATGCTGAAAAAATAATACTTAAACTCTTGAAACTACTAGAATACTTAAGAAAGAATATTACTAAAGATGGGGACATCCACCCCAACCCGGGACCCCCAACAATTGTCAACCCCAATAGCCCATCTCTACTACCCAGATCTCCCAACTCCTTCCTAATCTGCCACCTCAACATAAGAAGCCTAAATAATAAGATTCATAACCTACATGCTCTTTTAGCTACCTACCTCCCTGACATTCTGTGCCTAACAGAAACCTGGCTTAAACCAGTGACCAGGGACAATGAGATCTTACCGCCTGGCTATAACATATTCAGGACCGACCGCCCCCAAAGAAAAGGAGGTGGTATAGCTGTACTTTTCAAAAATACTCTCAACATTACTTTGAACCCCAACCAACCACCCCAGATCGCTAATGCAGAATTAACTGCCCTAAAACTACAACTGAATAAGGAAAAAAGCATTAACCTAATTGTGACCTACATCCCTCCTGGTAACAACTCTGACACCCTCGAGTACCTTCTAAACTGGCTTACTAATAACTACCCCCAAGAAACTATAATTCTGGGTGACATCAATATAGACTGGAATCAATGTACCTCAGAGACAAACCCTACCCTCATAAATCTCCATGGCTTCTCACAGATTATTACCTCCCCCACCAGAATTGGGAACACCAAACAAAAAAAGTATCCTAGATTGGATACTTATAAATAGTCATCCCCATACATACACGTCTGGGACCCTTCCAAATGATATCAGTGATCACCTTATAACCTATATAGAAAAAAATAAAGAAGGAAGACACAACCTGCCAGTGTATAGGTCAATCAGGAACACTAAACACTTTGACCTAACTAAATTCCAACTTGAGCTACAGTCTTGTAACTGGTCAATTCTTAAGTACCTCCCCTTAGAAGAGGCTGTAACAAACTTCAACTCCACGTTTTTAAACATACTTAATTCTCATGCCCCGACACGTTCAATCAAAATCAAAAACCAGATAGCGCCATGGCTAACAAAAGACTCAGCTTCCAAAATTAAACTTAGAAACAAAGCCTGGGATAAATGGCGTGCTACCAAAACATCCCTAGATCGCATTAACTTCCAACAACTAAGAAATGAGACAAAAAAATCCATATTACTTGACAAAAGAAACTATTACTGTCAACTACAATATAAACACCAAAGCAATCCCCAAAAATTTTGGGCGAGTCTAAATAAACTACTCCATCCAGGTAAGTCCTCTACTCCAACTCCAGTAGGATCTAAATGATAAAAGCCCAGAAGAAGTGGCTAATACGTTTAATACTTTCTTTATCAATGTTATCAAATCTTTAGCTGACCAGCAACCCACCACCAACTGCCCCACATTAAATTAGTCACCTATGACCATGCCCTCCTTCTTACAACCAGTTCCCACTTCCTTCATCCTATCCCTACTGAAGAAACTAAAGCCAACTACCCTCTCTGCAGACCTTCTTCCAGCAGAGTTTTTACAAAAAGCTGCAGAGGCTATAGCCTACCCCATCTCTATCCTAATAAACCGTTCCATAACTGAATCCACTATCCCCTCAATATGGAAAATCTCTCATGTAATCCCTCTACACAAAGGTGGCACATCCACTGATCTGTCAAGCTATAGACCAATAGCCATATTGTCACCCCTTGCCAAAATCATGGAAAAATGTATACACAAACAACTTGTACACTACCTAACCCGGAGCAATCTTCTAGCTAGTTCACAACATGGTTTCAGGCCCAAACACAGTACCACCACCGCCCTCCTCTCTTTTACGGATACTATAAACCATAATAAGAATGACAAAAAATATCTTCCGCACTCTTCTTAGACCTATCAAAGGCCTTTGACATGGTCAACCACCAATTACTTCATAACACTCTAAAAACTCTCTATCTAGATAACAAAACACTGGATTGGTTTCATGCCTACCTCTGTGACAGGCAACAAGCTGTACTCTGGCAAAATAAACTCTCAACCCTCTTACCTAATTCTATAGGGGTCCCTCAAGGTTCCATTCTGGGACCTATTCTCTTTTCTATTTTTATCAATGATCTCTCAAAAATGATCCCAGACAACTCTTGTATCCAATACGCAGATGACTCAACACTAATTTGTTCAGACAAATCACCAGATAATCTGCTATCTAAAACCCAAGTATGTTTTACCACAATAGAAAACTGGTTGTCAGGTCGTCATCTGATCCTCAACCCAAAGAAAACCAAACTATTACTTTTCCATCCCACCCATAAACCTACCCCAATACCCTTTGCTATTCAATCCAAATCCGGGACCATTATTACCCCGGACACAAATACTAAGCTCCTGGGCGTTACCATCGACAATAAACTTAGATTCGACCTACACATCAACCAAACTGTTAAAGCAGTTAATAGGAAACTGGGCTCCCTATATAGGATAAAATCCTTTCTGACTCCCAGGGCAAAAGTGGCCATTGCCCGGTCACATCTCCTCTCCTCCCTCTTGTATGCCTCTCCCATACTCACTAACCTTTACAAATCTGAGCTAAACAAACTTACCTGTTGTTATAATCACATTGCTAGATTTGCTACTGGCCTGCCCTATAAAGCCCATCATTGTATCAACCTACATAACCTTGGATGGATAGAACTACCAAATCTACTCCAGCAGAACCAACTAATAGTAGCATTCAAAATTCTCACTCAACCTGACACCATTCCTGCGCTGAGTAACTTAATCTCCCCCTATTCAAACCTAATTAGTCTGCGCTCATCAAATAGGCTACTTGTACAAACAGTCAAATCCAGTAACTCAGGGGGTGACTCTCTGTTTGCCAATTCCATTGGCAAAATATGGAACTCCCTTCCTCCCCAACTCACCAATGTCACCTCCCAAAGCAAATTCAAGAAAAATCTATTCCTCCATTTTAAAACCCAATGGCTCTGCCTGTGTTCCAAACCAGACTAATCCCTCACTCTCTCAATCACTATGTCAATTGAATTCCTAAGGTTTATCAATTTGTTCATTGCTCTGTTACTATCACTATGATGAAGTTTTTTCTAATTATTATGGCATATACTCGATTGTTTTTTTTTTACTTATTTCTTTTGCTCTATGTAATTATAATCAATTGAATATATATGTACCTTGTCTAACATGATTGTAACTACTGTCGATGTGGAGCTTTTCTCCCCGGGCCTCCGCTGAAAATGGATATGTATCCAGACGGACTATCCCGGTCAACAAATGTAAAATAAAATAAATAAATAATCTGATGCCCTACATTATTATTATTGTTTCCCTCTATCTCTCACACACACTTAATACTTAATATATGCCATACAAAAATTATACTGACCCCTGCCCTGGGCCCTGACTCTCAAACTCTCATCATCTCCTTGCTAAGTTCTAAATGTTTACTTGCAGTGTCAGTGTTCAACAGGTAACACACTTGCCTTTGGTTCTTGAAGATGAGAAGATTGTGAGTTCTAGTCCCACTTCAGGTGACTGGACTAATTTATTTTTCCATTACTGACACTGTAGTGCAGTATTAAGGGATGCTGCACTCCTCTGAATGTGCTGTTCTTCAGATGAGACATTACACTGAGTTGGCAGTACCCAAGTAGATGCACAAATATATCATAGTATTTCTCAAAAAGACTAGGGGCAAACGGACAGCTGGCAACCCTACATAATCCCTATTATAAGCAATTGGAGGGGGTACCAAAAAGATAATCTGTTTTGTCCTGGTAAAATACCATCTTAACAGCTGCAGAACTCACCTTTGGATACTGCAGCCACTGTCCTGCTTAAATTGCCATGTGCATTACATATTTGCATGCCTTTGGACTACTGTTATTGGTATCCAGAAAAAACTCTTAACAAGCAAGCAAGAAAATACTACCGGCTGCTCAGGAGTAAAGAAAATCCTTATAATGTTAAATGTGAAACTGGCAATGTAAGCATTATACAAAAATGTTGATAGTAGATGTGACGATAGGAGGTACTGTCAGCCATGCCTGGTGAAGTAGGGCAGTGGATGTGCAACATTATGCCAACACAGCTAGCTGGAGTTTTGTGAAGAATTATATGTCATTTGTATATCAAACTGATTTGTACAGAATTTACTATTTTTTAATTTATGGTGCTTGAATTCACATTTACCATTAGCAGCCTATAAATACACTAAACCCACACATACTTGTTGTATTTTATACATGTATTTCTCTCTCTCATATAGATTTTATAAAAATATATATATATATATATATATATATATATATATATATATATATATATATATATATATATATATATATATATATATATATATATATATATATATATATATATATATATATATATATATATATATATATATATATATATATACAGTACAGAGAAACTAGAAAGCAAACTCAATGAGTTGGAATACTGCTGCTGTAGAAACAAGTTAAAGGTTACTGGCTTGCCTAAGGGGCAGGAGGACAGTGGCACTTTATATTTCTGCAGAAAGTACTGGCATTCTGGCAATGTTTCTGAGGAATACTGTTATGTGTGTACTGAGCGAGCTCACTGAATTACACACCCAAAGTTAAATCATGCCTGTCTGGTCATTTTACACTAAAACTTTTACACTAGTCTGTTCTAAACTAAAACTTGGAATAAATCAAAACTGCCTTTGATTAATGCAATCTTGGAGTTGATATATTTAAGTAGTGGGGTGTGGGAGGCAAAGCCCCCCACTTTATGTATTCTTTCAATTATTTTTTCTTTCTCTTTCTTTTTTTTTTTTGGAACAGCGATTTTTTTTTCCCCCTTGGTAAGAAATCCCTGTTCTGAGCTTTTGGGATTGTAAGCTTTTGCTTACATGGGGTCAATTATTCATCATTCACTTTTTTAAGCATTCAATGCTATAATATAGACCCGAGATATCAATATAAATGAGGTTGAATGTATGTGGTTAGGGGTCTGCTAACATAGCAGAATAGGTATGAGAAAGGAAGGGTAGTAAGACAAAAATTACTTTTTTAAATGGGAATGTATATAGAGAGATTGAGGTTAGAGGAGTATAAGCAAATTAGTAACATGATACTATTGATTAGAGATAAATATCAATCTGATTGTAGTATATAAGAGAAGATTGCAGGGATGAATGGTAAAAGGAGTTTTGGTAATGAATGTCTTATTTACTGTTGGGAAAGGGGATCTGACTTGGAGTGTATATAGAGCAAGGCACTATTGGAGGGAGAAAGGCTGTTGGGAATGATGCAAAATGTTAGATGGAAGATGAGAGCAGGTAGACAATATTGAGAGTGATTCTGTAATATTATAAAGTTGTTTAGGGAGGTAGGGTGTCCTGGGTGACAGGTGTACATGTAAAGTATAATAGCAGAGTTAGGTGTACTGAATGGGAATTACACTAGAGTAGTATAGTGGGCTTCTCACACTCAGGCCAATTATTACATGGAATATATTACATGTTTGTAAATAACTATGCTACTGATATTCAAGCCATGTCTTGAGGTGTCAGATTGCAGCCAGGCTAGACAACTGCATTGTAGCTATGAATCACAGTAAATTTTAATGTGAGAAAAAATATTTCAGTTTGCCTTACTTTTTCAGTATAAATTATTTCTGACATCTAAAGAAAAAGAAAGAAGATACAACAAAAGATAACCAGATAAAATACATACATAAATACATAAAAAAATAAACAGACAAATGAATAATTCAAATAAAGCTTTAACAAAAATAGTTAAACCATTGTTTTTTTCCATACATAATCAGAAAGAGAAGAAAGAAACATTAAACCTGACATATAGTATAGAGAGATAAAGCCTCGACTATAGTCCAAGTGTCCCAGGTTTGATTAGTAGCTTCGGCATCTGAGATGCTGGCAAGGGGAGATTGGGTGGACCCTTACTTGTATGATTGAAGTTCCATTGGGTGGTGGTGGTATCCATTGGGTGGTGGTGGTATTGGACATTTGCTGAACTGCTGCAGATGTGGAACCATATGCCAGCAGCCACCATTTCGTGGCTGGATAAGGACTGAAGAGTGCACACAAAAGAGAAAGAGGATGTAGGGGATTTAAAAATGCTCCTTGGCAACAGTACGTTGCTTCCCCAACTGCTTCAATTTCTTCACTGGCCTTGATGCATGAGGCAGAGTGTAGTCTATGGGAAGGAGGGTTCTGTAGAACTGGTGGACAAGAAAAGGTGCTAGGGACAGTTTATGGATAGCTGCAAGGAGAAAAAAATACTGAGAAAAGCTATGCTGCTGATAAGCTTCATCCTGTAGTTCAGAGTTTGATTCTTTCAGCCTCTGTTTGTTTGCTGTCTGACTCTAAGCAAGTCTCTTAACTCGCCAGTGTTCCCTGGTCAGTGGTCACCCCTAAAACAGACTTATGCCTAGTAGAGTTAATTGTTTAACAGATGAATAAAATACTATATCAGTAAATAATAAATTATGTATTTATATCACTATATTCATTATTACTTGTTACTTCACATCATTATTATTTTGTTTAAAATAAAATAAATTTAACTTTATCTGTCATTATTCCCAAAATCCCAGTCTGGGTTACCTTTTCCACCATCCACTAATTTTGTCATTGAGGACAGGCTGCAGTGCTAGCCTATATGGTGATGTCTTACTTTACTTATTAAAACAAAAAGAGAATAATCTGAGCCTGATGTCTGACTGACCTGTCACCTGACCTAGCAGTCCGCGTACGTGGTTGTGGTGGTGGTGACACACACGCACCCCCTAGTCTTGGGCAAGTTGGGCCGGCTCTTGCTCTTCAATCACACGCTGGAGCCTGGAACTGTGCTGTGTGCTGCTTAAAATTTTTGCGCAATTTATTTCCATTCCACCACACTGACTGGTGAATGGAATAAGCACGCACGCATGAGCTGAACAGCTGTCAGCTCAGCTGATGTCTGATGACAACAACTGACAAGCCGGCCCGTACAGTACTTGGTTGGAGTGATGATCGTGATTCATTCAAGTGAGTGATGTTGGTTCGGGTTGGTGCGTGTCTGTGAACAAAGCAGATTGTGATCTGTTTATTCGGTTATATTATTTTGGCTAGTTATCACGAACAGCAAGACTTGAGCAGCAAGCCGTTTTCCACTGTGGGGATGTTGTTGCCCTTTAAATTATATGCTATTAGGACTCTCTACTTCATCCACGTTTTATTTATGAGTCTCTTTATTTTTACAATAATCCACTAGCGATTATAGAACTAAAATGCTGTATATGTCTGCTTCTTAGTCCCCGCGAATAATTTATAGTTGTAGCTTTGATGTACAATTTACAAAATAAGAAGAGCAAAAAGTTAGAAACTGAAAGGGGTACATTTTTTTAGTTTTCACAATAGACTGTCTTACCAGAACATGCGTATTTAGTAACGGTCGGAGAATCTGTGTATAAGCTTATTTTTATTTAGTAAGGAATGTACTTACTGGTCTGATCGTCCCTAAGAAAAGGTTTATAGCAAGGCTAAATCACTTAAAGCATAAGCATAACAGTGCCAAACATGGCTACCATTTCAGTATTTGTCTTTTTTGTTAACTGATGTGTTTTGTATATTTAATCACTGGGTAGCTAATTTTATATTCTTTCAATCCAATCTAAAGTTATTTTTGCTATGGTCCTAAATCTGCATATATCGGTGGCTAATACTTGGATTTATGCTTGTGTAACTTTGGGCTACAGACAGTCAGCAAGCATTGTGGGTTATGTATGGGTATTGCCTTTTGCTAGCCTAGCCTGGAGTAGTCAACTTAAAGGGAAAAGAAGAGAGAACACGGGCGGCGGCAGTAATTTGCACTGTGTGTGTCTGCTGCTAACTGAATTTGCGTTATGTTTCAGTTTTTTTTTACTTTTCAGTCCTCCTTGACTCGGATGACTCCTGACTGCACAAAAAAAAAAAAAAAAAAAACCGGACTTCATTAGTCCGGTTTTGATGTTTTTATTTTCCACCGGGCTTTTTCACTTAAAACTGGATAGTCCGGTCAAAAAACGGACAGCTGGCAACCCTACGCGGAAGTCGTACTGGTGCTTTTTTCCATAATTCTCAAGTAAATGTGAATATAGATTGCATTGTCAGAGACTACTTGGGTTTTACTTGGAACAAAAAAAAGTCTTGTATCCAACTGTTTTTTTGTTTCTAACACAGGGTCAAAACACTCCATGATTACATTGTTCAGATGGCTGGCCTGTATTGCTTACTGTTTGACCTTATTCGACTAGATCTATAGTTGCAGCTTCAGCCTATTTTAAGAATTTGACGGTGGATTATTTTGTGCTGTCATGACATGGGTTTTGCTGCATACTTTCACAAAACAGTGTAAGCTGGATGTTATCTCAATGTCAAGTTTTTTTTCATGGCCACCGTTTTTTGTGCTGTTCTGTTATGATGCCACCCGTGTACAGCTGGTGACTTGCTCCTCCGGTTGAAGTAGATGGGCTGGATAATGTAATATACAGAAGTTATGTATTTACCATAATGGATCTTCATAATCCATACCCATCTACCAGCCCCCTCCTTAGGATACTGTCCACTGTGCTCTGACAGTCAATCACTGGAGACCTGCAGGCAGCTCATACTCTAAGATTTCAGTGTTAAGGTGTATGGGATTTTTTTTTACTATGCCTTTATGTCCTTAGGCTGGGAGCTGTTCAAGCTTAGGAGTATTTCCTAAGATGCAACAGACAGGGATCATGAAGATTATCATTAAGGATATAACTTTCAATTTTCCATATTTAAGAAGTGGAGTATGACGGTAGTGGTGTTTGGAGTGGTGTATGTAGGCAGTGGAGCAGTTAAAAGTTGACCTTAAAACATGATGGCTAATATGAAAACATTTAGAAATGTAAACTTTTCTGGTTCAGCAGTTAAGAGCACTAGCAGTGTCTTAATATCTGCATTAAAGTAAATGCTTAGTGACATAAAGCAAAAAAATTGTGCTGTCCTATACACATCGTTACAGCACACAGTTTTGCCACTCGTTGCCCATCTAGCATGCATGTTTTTGCCATTGTTTTGAAATATTAAAAAAAATGTGATGTGCATAATTGTCTGTCGCAAAAAAGCAGTATGTTACCCCGTTTTGTCTTGCATCATTGCAAGGTTCTTGAGCAGACAAACATTTTACTCCGTTTTCTCCATCTAGCACGCTTACAAATATATTTTTTGAATGTACTATTCCTAAGGTTTGCCAAGTAAAATATTTTTTTCATAAATTTGTAATGTAAATACCATGTCACCAGAAACCTTTTTGATAGAGACACTTGTCTAAAAAGTAACTTTTGTATTTTGCTTTTTTTTTTGTAACGCACTTTTTGAGATTGCAAATTATATGATGTGTGTTTTTGGAGGATTTGGAAGAGAAAATCAAGGCAAGTGGTTTCTTGGCTTAACTGACTTTAGCAAGTATCAGGATTAATTGGCCTTCTCCTCCTCAAGACTGAGTTAACATGATAGGAGTTGAATGAAGTATACATAAGCTTTTCTCCCAAGTATTTCAGCAATTTTAAAAACTTCACTTTTGGAGACTGTGTTTTTTTTGTGCCTTCTGTTTGGCAGACGGCCAATTCATTCAGTTTAGATGGTTCTTTTCATTGCTTAAATAAAATCAGAGCCACAGGATGACAGTAATGCAACCAGACTTTAAGCGTTGAAGCCAAGATGTTTCAGTTGTCTTTTATAATTGTCTGCACTTGTACCTGTGTAGCATTATTATTACTGAGTATGTTTTAACTCTCTAATTTGAAAGCTTACTGATTCTTGTAAGGGAGACATTGTCAAATTAATCTGGATAAGAGTGATAGATTTTGGTCAATCAAAGTTAATAACCCAGAATTTTTTTGGCCTTGTAGAGTGGGTCACCAATTGATGTGGCTGTTGTACATGATTTTCTTATGAGTACCTTAACTTAACTTCATTTTTGACTGTTTCTAGGGTCCAGATTCACACTACGGAACAAAAGGACTGCGCAAAGTTATCCACTCCCACAACAGGCACAAAGACATGCTTTACTTTCTGCTATGCAGCTGGAAACAACAATGGCACCTCTGTGGAGGATGGTCAGGTCCCAGAGATAATTTTCTACACATAATACTGAACTCCAAGCTGGGGCTTGACTTGAACTTTTTCAACAGTACTGTTGCTTCCATTGTGACACTGGGAAGCTACCCTGGCTCATACTGACATTTTCATGTACTGCCATGTGCTGGTAACATTGCTTGCTGGACCATAATTAGTTCTGTGCTCATATGTTAAATTGTTTGACTTTGGAGGCCTTCTGCAGTATGTAAATTTTGGAATTTCTTGTTCTGGAATCCCCAGTGTGGCACAATTTAGAATTGTCTGTATAGATTTGTGTGCATGCTGCTTTAGCTGGAAACATGTAACATCTCAGCCAAACTAGGTGGGAATGCTCACATCCCTAAGTACCTTATACTTAAATGCTGCTAACAGAATCTATATCTTGTTCCTGAAGTTCATCACAGAAAAACATTTGATGCTTGAAACCCAAATCTTCCAAATGTTCCCATGGTCTCCTATCGCTGAAATATGACAAAGCATCACCTCAAGTCCCAGTGCTTCAGTCCAGCCACTGACAGAGTACAATAAGAGTAAATTTTAACGCTTGCATTCTCCATGAAGATGGCAGCTGTGGAGGATACCCAGCACAGGGTGTAGTAGGAGCGCTCCTTGTACATTTTTGAGTCTGTGCCAAGTCATTAAGTGAAGACTGTAAGAGTCAGAGTCCTCGTCTGTCCATATTTCCAGCTGCATAGTCCACCCACAAGATGACCTTGTGTTCCTCATGAGTCCTGAGATCCCACTTTGACTGACATGGCTGTCACTTCACTAGACACCAGCTGAAGCCCCAAGTGTGCTAACCTGGTAGCCACTTGGAAAGGGTTGCTTCCTATATTTGCATGTCCAGGTGAAGTCTGTCAGGGAACAATCATTTAAGTCTTTCAGTGAAGATTCAGTAATTTCAGGCTGGAGAAGTGTGTTCCCTGCCTGGCTCATCTGCTAAGACTCTAGGTTGAGGGAATTGCTGTGGGTTGTGACCCTGCAGCAGTTAAGACCACAGGGACTGTCATAAATTGGATGGAACTGTGCTGTTCAGACTCTAGTTAGGTTTTTCTCGTGGCTGTAGGAACATATCTTAAGGGTACACAACGCCAAAGCCAAAACCTGTATGTTTTTCCAGTGCCACCTCCACAGTGCATTTCTTCTGTTCCGATAGGGGAAGAATCTTTCTTTAGTCTCTTAGGAAAAAGATTCTGGAAGTCCACTAGTCCTCTTCTTTGAGAAAGACGAAGATAAGGGGAGCTGCTCTCATTACATTTACTCTCCAGAAGACCCCTCCTATTGGAAGTGCTCAGTGTAAAATCCATTCAAGAATGACTTGTATCTCATTTTCTTTTTCTCTAGAAATTCCTCAGTCATTGTCCTTCAAGAGAAGGTTAAAAGATCATGTTCTTCCATATGGAGTCTGTTGTAAAGGATTTTGCAAATGCACTCTGGAAGTAGCTGGATTCAACTTGCCTGTTCTTGCAAGAGGACACATCCTACACAGGATTCCACTTCTGTATGTTTTTTTAGTCCAGCACAAGTCTTCAAAATTGTAGTACTTTTCTGCTTCACTGACTGATAAAGAAATGAATGTAAAACTGTAGACAGACTGGGTTAGAGAGATTTCTTTTGTGCCACCCTTTATCTTAAATAAATGAGTCTTTAGCTTTGAGTAGAGTGGACAGGAAGGTTTTCTCTTCTACCATGTTAGTGATTGGGTCCCTTATTGATGCCACTATCGGTATAAACAGAGTTAAGTGCCGCAATTTTGTCAGTTGTCTTTCAAGTGAGCATGTCAGAGCACTTAAAATGCTAAAGATATATAAAATTGAAAAGTTAGTGGCATTTTTTTTAACTTGTATTTAATGTAATTTCAGTACACGTAGATTTAATTGCACTTCTGAATGCACATTTGTTAACACGATTCCATTTCATTGCAGTAAACCACAGTGAGTCGTTGTAGCATACCACAGATCTTGAGGATAACAAGGCAGCTGCTTGCACAACTTGCACTTTCCACATGATGCAGGCAGCATATGTCAGTGGTTTGAGCACCAGTGAGACGGTCACCTGTTCATGATATAGTCCTGTCTAATGGAACATGCTCTAGAAAAGCTGATGACTTAACATTTCACTTCAAAGATCATTTGGAAGAGACCCTCACCACAACTTCTACAGTAAACATTCCCATAGTCTAACTTTTGGCAGCAAGTGGTATGATTGCTTGACAGCCTACTGAAAGGCTTGGCAGCAAGGTCAGAAAGTGGGTCATTTTCCAGGTGACATGGTCAAAGTTTGATGGCTCTGTGGCATAATCAGTAAATCGCACTATATGCTGTCATGGCCACCACTGCCACACAGGCAAAATAGGTAAGGGCATGCCAGCATCTCCTGCAGTGACAGCGGTGGGTGTGGTGTATGATATATGGCACTCCCTATGCCTGTATGTATGGGAAGAGGTGGTGTTACTATGCAGTTGTGTAAACAGTTTTTTAGTGTACATTGTGAAAGTTGATGGGCAGTACTTTTGAACTGGAAGAAATTTTGGTGTGCAGAAAGTGCAGCTGTGTAGCTCAGTTTACTGATGTGCAGTATCCTCTGATGCTTTCTGCATTCAGAACCTCCATTTGGTTTATCTGCTTGCCTGGAGAAGGCTGCATGGGATTCATGACGCTGGCAGAGATTTCCCAATCACGGGTTATGAGCAGATGTGCAGGAGGCATTTATTCAGCCCGTACAGTGAGATGCCACTAAAAGTTACCATTCCTTAATCCTTTTAATAACTTCATTTTCCCTGACTTTTCATGCAAGTATCCTGATGTTTGGCAGCACTGATGCATCTAGAGTGACAGGATCACGAATGGTGCTTGTGCCAGAGGATAAGGTTGGGCAGGCTACTCTGGGTGACTTCTTCCAAGCTGACATTCTGTTTGATTGGGTACCAGAGGATCTGGTTGAATACCTCCAAAAAGAAAATAGGGTCTTTGTTCCATTGGCATCTCATAGATCAGCTAATTCTCTTCTGTGTCTCTGCTAGACAAGAGGCATGGTAAACTAACCTTAAATGGGCTATCTTCTGTGACCTACTATACAGAGGCACAGTAAACTTAATATAAGAAGGGTGGAGAAAGCCAAACACACTCTGGCTAGGCTTGTAAATGCCCTAGGGCAGATAGCCTAGTATCAACCTATGAAGAATATGTAGCAAACAGCTCTATCAAGGGGACTGCATGGTCCAGTCTCTGGCTCGGCCACTCACTGCAAGCCATCTGTAGGTTCAGTTCAAGGACTTGCCTTCACAGGGTTTAACTTGGAAGCTCTTCAGTGTTTGTTATTCAGCCTATCAAGAGGACCCCAGAAGGTCTTAACTTTGCCAGTCTTGGAAAGGATGCAGTGGAGGGTCTACGCTCAGATCCTCTTCTAGATCCTTGAGTAGTCCGTTTTTTTTCCCCTGCACAATTTTGATCATATGCTCAAGGTGCAGGTGTTGCATTGGATGTTGCATGTCCTTTGTCATCACCAGGTAGTAAAGTGAGTTTCCATCCAGTCTGAGTGTGGGGCTGTCATTTCTTGCAGTAGAACTAGCTGCTGGTCATGGAGGGCACTTTGCTAATGGTGTAGAGAGCTCACTTGGGCTTTGTTCAAGGAAAGTGTACTTCTAGGAGTGGGGGAGCTCTGGGTGGCAATCATTCATTGGAAACTGTATAAAGGGTATCATGTTGGACTGCAAAGTTACAGTATATGAAGTGTCACCAGTTCATAACCCCCAGTGCAAAAATGTATTGCCAGTCTTGTAACATTTAACAGACTCTAGGTATCACTGCTAACATCCTGGCGAAATGAATTTGATGGTGAATCTCTTCAGATGTAGTGGGGCATAGTAGATGTAAACCTCTATTTTACTTGAGTGTGTTACTCTTGTTCTGTTTTGCTTTGTGGGATAAATGGAATTTGTTGTGTGTAAATGTTGCCTTCTTTTGACAAGAAGCATTCTGCAATTCATCCCGTAATTCAAAACTAATATTAGAAACTCATTTTCATTCCCCATGCTGGCAAAGAACAGTTTGCTTTTTGGCTGTCATACTGACTTGACTGTAGAGAAATTTCTGTGCAAGCTAAGGAAATTTCCACTAATTTGGTGATTCATCATTTTTTTTTGCACATAATTTAGGTCTTCTGTTCCTGATGGACCTTCCCTTTGTAGACTTTAAAGTTATATAAATCACCCAGAAATAATCCAGGTGCCAAAACCCATTTTGCTCAGTAGAAGAGGTTCTTCATCCGAGATGAAAGGAAGTTGTGTCACCTCAGTAATTTTGTGGGTGATCCTAACTTCTCAACCACTTGTGTGATAAGAATATCTGTTATAAAGTCAGAGTGCACCTTTCTGGTATCTGTAGTTTGTGATTTTGTGGAGGGCAGAGTTAACCAGCACAAGCTAGTGAAGTAGTTCCTTGAAGGAGTTTTGCATCTTCATCCTATTTTGGGGGGGGGGGGAGAGATCAGTTGTCTTTAGACTTCCAGGTAGCAATCTTTCTGTCCACTGGTTCATTGTTCATAGACTACATATATGTGCATGCCCTTATTCTAGGGAACTGTCTTTTGCCATCTGGTGTTCCTTAGAACTGACCCACACTTTCTCCTGAAAGTGATATCAGACCTGTCCTTAAACCAACCTGTTTGCCTCCATGTGCTTTTTTGCAAGGTAGAGAAGAGTTCCTTGGTACATTGGACATGATCTTTCTTTAGGTAAAAACTTCAATTGATGTATGTGAGTTAAGGAATACAGACAAGTTTTGTCTTCCTTTGCTGCAAGTTGGAAGGAGCTTTGCAAGTGGCTAAGCAAACTTACTGAGTGCATTTTTAGTTACATTGTGTTCTGCCATGACACAGCAAACCACCCACTAGAAATGCTACTGTTAAGAGCCACTCTGTTAGAGACATGGTTGTTGCATGTGCTTGCAGGAAATATCGAGTGTGTATTTATACTGTGACCACTTGCTCAGCCATTCACACCTTCAAGCTTTACTTTTTGGACAATGATTCCAAGAGCTGACCCACCTTTGACATCTCAGTACTACAGAAGAGTTTCTAAAAACAATGAATATTTATAATTACAGTAGTGTAAAAATATATATAGATAATGAATTAAAGTAGCAAAGTTAATTCACACTGTACTCTTAAATAATTCTGGCAGACATGTTCAAGAAACAAAATTCGATGCATTTTATTTTTTAAAGTATCTGAAGCAGTTACCCTCCTTCCATTCCCTCTGTCTGTATTGCCTCTCTGTCCAGCTTAGACGTCTTCTGTAAATTGGTTAAGTATGTAGTTTGATACATTTCTGCCTTTTTTTTTCTGCACACAAGTGTCGAAGTGGGTAGTACACAGGTTTATGTGCCCCCCCCCAAAAACAGACTAGCCAGATGCACCCTTAGTACAGTAACAAAAACAGAAAAAAAAACTCTGATGTGTCAAGCTGTGGATACCAGAAGAGAGAATCTCAGTAGTTGCCCACAGTAGATTGCCTCCTTGTCTGTCAGCTGATACGATGAGTACGTATACATTATTTTTGTCCATGGCTAGGAACTAACACCTTTTTCAGTTAAAATAAAAAAAAATGTGAATAAATGCAGAAGACCACAGAAGGACCTGTACATTCATGAAACTTTTTTTATTATAATTTACATTATCTTTGTTTTATGTTGATGTTCTGTATATATACAGTAAGTTATTTTTGTTGCTTTAAAACCTGTTGATTAAAAAGTCCCAGATCAGGGCACAGTCTGCACGAAGAACTATATTTTGGTGCAAGTGTCTAATATTAATCCTGTGCAAGGACAACTTTATAGTGAGTGGGGTCAGTAATATCTCCATGGAAGGCCTGGTAACAGAAGCATGCCGTACAGCATAGTACTTAATGTCTGTATTACCAGATTACTTTTCTCCAGATTTACCATTATCTATCAGTTCTCCTTTGTGGTACTGCATAAAATTTATCATCTAATTTTCTTGTCTGTGCAGAACAGAATTTCCATTGTGTTCTATTAGCTTTTACTTCGTCTTTGTAAAGTGGAATTCCAAATCCCCAAAACACAGTTGACTGCAGAGTGATGTTACACAATGTATGCAAAGGTACTAGTTTGTTCATCAGTATGTCATTTGCTAAATATGCATTGGAGCTCTTCAGCATTCCCTAAAATAGTTCTAAAGCAGAATTGTATAGACACATAAATTTGTAGAACAAGATTCCACATCTGTAGAGGTTTAACTCTTATAATTTAGTGTGACCTTGGGAATTCTGGATTACTGCCTTTAGAGCAAGGCTTGCCTGCATGATTGGAAATTTGGGAAACAGGCATCTGAATGAGCAGGGTGATATCCGCTGAAGAATTTTATGATTGGGCTGGTTGCAAATATAGTTGGGTTAACTGGAACATTGCAAGTCCTTCTATATACATTGCTTTCCATATTGTGAGAATGAGATATCAAGTCTTGGATATTCTGAGTGTTCAGCAGAGTAGAGCTGTGCACTACTCCATAGTTCACGCACTTGCCTTTGACATTTGTGGAATGTAACACACTTTAAAGTGTTAACTGGTCACTCAGTTTTCTTTTTTTCTTGGAATGTAACATTTAAAGTATTAACTGCTTTCTCATTTTTTTTCTTGGGCAATTCACTGGTGCAGTAGTTTAGTATTGCTTCTTCACAGCATTTGGTTCCCCAGTATTGTTTATAGCTACACTGCATTATATTGTTTAGAGCTGTCTGCATATTTTTGCCTGGTGTTTTGGTTTGCTCCCACATTTTATTGGCATGCCATAGATGAAGTGGTGTTTTTTTCAGATTGTTCATGCTTAGTTGTGCTGTGTGTTTGGGTGTGTGAATGACTGAATGTATAGTTTTATTCTATGGCCTTCTCATGCCTTTATTGTTATGAGTTGCTTTAAATTTGTTATGGATTTTATGAAGTTAGTAACCTTAGAGGAGTTTTGTTTTTTGAATGACAAAAATCTGGTGTCAGAGCCTCTGTTTAAAGCTCAGTTCCAAGAAAAGGTATAATGGTATCCTTTGGGAAGCTGGCTACCCCTGGAAACTACCTGTGTGATAACTCACCCATAAGAGTAGACCCAGTAGTCAGGGATTTGGGAATGCATGTAGACAGTAACCTGGCCTTCGACTGTCATGCGTCTACAGTAATAAGAAAATCATTCTGTGTTGAGCAACTTATAAGCAAGGATATGGAATCAGGGTCCAAGGAAGTAATCATTCCACCGTGTTCAGCCCTCATTAGACCAATCATTGAGTACAACGGCCACTTGGGTATGTATCTGACCAGGCACATGTAACCATTTCCACGAAAGCTCTTCACAAAAAGAATGCAGAGCATAAACAGCATGTCCTACGGATCACATGAAAGCCCTTTCTCTACTCAAGTCTGCTACAGACTGTTGAAGGGTGATCTATGCCCTGGCGTACAAGGTGTCCTTAGATCTCAGGAAAATTATTTTGTTACAAATGGGTTGCTTCAATAAGAAAAAATCTTTTGATCATTTTATGCGAACTTCAAGTTTAGAAATGCATCACAGTGTGCCTGGGATTGCTACTACTCAAGTTTTTATGCTGCTGTTCATCTATGGTTTCTGTGAATCCTTTTTTCTCTCTGGTATAATCCTTGAAGCCCTTAAGCATTAAAAATGCAATTTCATTTTTAAGTACATTTCCACAGTCTAATACAGTAAGCATTTTCCGTTTTTCATTGTGACATAACTGACCTTTTGGTGTTTAACTATTGAAATTACTTGGTGCAAAAACCTTCTTGCATAACTTATTTTAAGACATGGCTGCAGTAACCCTGATTTCTCCCATAGCATTAACACAGACCACTGCTGGATGTAGAGATAGGTTGAAACTTCGTTGTCAGGTTGCATAAATCAGCTCTCAGTAACAGGGACAGCCCATATCTGTTAGTCTTTGGATGAGTGGGCCGTTTTGATAGCTTACATGTTCATTTTTTTTACATTGCTTTTGAAAGTAAAAATACTTTTAAACAGCATGATTATAACTAGAACATTTGCTGAAACTCTTATTTCAGCATGTCAGGCAACTTTCTCCTAGTATAAAATTTATTACTGTAAAATTTCTAAGTATTTACCATGTTTTTTATGTTTATTCTGCTAGAAGAGGTAAGCCATTCCTCTTAAGAGAGGTTGGAGCAGTGCTCTTTTATAGGGCTGCTCACCTATAGCAAGGTTGTAATATGGGCAGAGTTTTTCCCAGATGTGGTCTGCATCGCTGGTATCTACATTTTTTCATTCTACTGCACTGATATCCCAAATAGCTTTATTTTATATCCTCTTGCATTCTAGCCTTTGGTAAACAAATCTAAATGTAAGATGGTCATAATACTGTAATATATAGTACTGCGGTAGCCTTAGCTATATGGGTTATATCCTGACAGGGATATAACAGCCGGCCAGCTTCCAAAACCTCTGGTCGCCTTCCACATGCCCAAACTCTCAGCTCAAGCTGGCTGACTAAAAAGACAGGTTTGGGCTCCAAGCCCTTCAGAGCTTTCCTACTGTCAAAGAAAGTTCTCCTCTGTGGGCTTCAGAGGATTGACAGTTGGTTTGTGCTGTTCCATTGCTGTGCAGATAAGTCTCCTTTTGGGGTGGGGTACCTTCTATATTAAAAAGAAAAATTATTGTACTTTCCTGTTTAGGAAATCTCTTATGTAGGCACTTTTGTTGTAATTGACTATCATGAGCCTTTTGTTTTAATGGACTATCATGAGACTTAACTGTACATTTAAAACAGGAGCACACTTTTTTCCTGTCTCTTCTAAAAGTTTAAAGCAATTTCAAGCAAGGTTTCCTGTGGAGAATGTTTTACGTTTTGGCACTGACTGAAGTGTTTTTACTGTGCTTTTTTTGTGTGTGAACAAGTGACTTCTAAAAACCTTAAAGTTTTACTGGCACATGTTGGATTTTTTTGGCTTGACCATGAAACAAACTGCTGGTCCTGTATGGTCTGTCCTTCTTCCAGCCACAAAAAGTTAAACCTTCTTTGCTACCACAACAGGATAGCAGTTTTCCTCAGCTGCAGGTGGGTGAGACTGCTATGGCCATAGTTTGTTCCTCAGACCACTGTTCTTTTACCCTGGATCTGACTGGGGTAGCACCTACAGCCCCTACGGACCAGGGGCTAGCCACATCCTCTCTGGCTGTTGGGGATCCCCTCAGTGGGCATTCGAGAGCCACTGTTGTCAATCCTGGGAAAGAGAACAGGGAGGGTGTCCCTGTTTAGTTAGAATGTTGTACCCGTCATTGAGGATGCCATTAGCAACACTATTGGCCCCCTATTTTTCCTATCAAAAAGAAACAGAAAAGTAAATGTGTATCTAAGGCTCAAATGTCCTTAGTCGTAGTTTTTGGGTCTGGCCCAGGGTTTAATTCAGGCTATTGATCCTTGTAAGCTGTTTTTTGGTAACAGAAGGAGATGCCTCTTTTTTTTTTTTTTTCCGAAAGAAATTCAAGATTTTGTATTTGTACAGGAAGATGAAGGGATGGATACAGGGTTTTCTACTCAATTTTCCAATTCAAACTCTGAAGACAGCTGTTTCTGACTCTCCCTGTGAGGGTTTCTGTTTCAATGAGACTATTTCCAGAACGTGCCAGTGTTTTCAGTGGGAGAATGCTGAAGTTTCTCAGTCCCTCAGAAAATGCTATGAGCTGTAACAGAAAGAATTTCCAGAACTGTCGCCCATTCCCCCAGTTCTGGATGATGTGTATCACTGCCTGCAGTTTTCCTTGTAGTCAGCCTGCTGCCCCTAAAAAGGCAGAATGTATAAGTCCCTCACGTAACCCAGCAGCTGTAGCTTTAGTTTATCTTACTGCCAAACATTTGGTTAATGCCAATCCTACTGTTTCTGACAAGAATGGGAAGATTATCAATAAGTATGGGAAAAAGTGTATGCATTCTGCAACTTTGATTTTGAAGTGTTTTGAATTTTCAGGCTCGTATGTTTATTCTAATTGTGACAGTATGAGGAATGTTTTATCTGCTGCCTCTTCTTGTGTGGAAAAATCTGCTTTAAATAATTTAGTTCCTTTCATTGTGCAGGTCAGTACTTATTTTTTAATGTGTATGATTTAGTTGATACTACCTCTAGGGCTATGGCCACTGGTACTGTTTGAGGAAGCTTGCCAGGCTGCACTCTCAGAACCTCCCAGATGTGAAAAATGAAATTTAAATTCTCCTTCGGATAGAGATTAGTTTTAGGCTCCTCTGCAGCAGAGGAGCCTATCAAAAAGTGTGATGAACGGGGTAAATTGATTCAGATAATCTCTTAAGATTTCATTTTTCAAGTTTTCTAAGGGATTCTTTAACCCTTCATCCAATTTTGGCAAAAAAGTCTCAACAAAATGCTAGCAAATGAACAGACCATTATGAAGTAATGGGGGAAGGGTCCCCAAAAATAATTCAGGATATCTGCAAAACCAAGGAGAGTCTAACTAGTCAGAATGACTGTTTAAGGGACCTTGTTCCCCTACAGCCCTCTGTCCCACTTCTGCCACCTTTGGAAGTCCCTTTTCCCTTCCAGAAAGTTTGAATTTCCACTTTTCTGATTTGCAACAGATCTCAAACAAATGGATTTTGAAGGTCATTCAGTGGAAGCAAATCCCTCCTTTCCAGGGGGAGTAGACACTTTTATTTTCCTTGCCCTTCAACATATGCTGTCCCAGGTTGGGAAAGGCTTTTATTCAAGAATGTTTAGTGCCAAAGAAAGATGATGCTTTGAGACCACTTCTGTATCTTTCCTCAACCAGTTCCCAGGTTGGGAAAGGCTTTTATTCAAGAATGTTTAGTGCCAAAGAAAGATGATGCTTTGAGACCACTTCTGTATTTTTCCTCAACCAGTTTATCATAATGCTAAAGTTCAAGATGCCACTTCAAAACCTGTTACCTCTTAAAGTTTCCTGCTAACACTAGGTTTAAAATGTTCATGATCAACATCCCTATTCATCCAGACATCAGGAGTTTGATTTCATGTGCTTTTATTTCTCTTCCTCGTCTTTTGGACTGTTCTTTGCAGTGGGAGTGCCCTAGCTCCAGTCATAGCTTATTGTAGGCTATAGGGTATACACATTTTCTTTATCTACACTACATGATAGAACTTCCAAAAGTTTTAGACAGGACTGTATTCCTGCAGTGTCAGCTTAGACACCTTAGTTCAAAAAACATTTTCTTCCCCAGAAAAGTACAGATCTTTATCTAGATCTGTTCCTAAGGTTTTCCCCTCAGACTTCAGTCAGTGCAAGGGAATACATCAGGATTTTGGGTCTGGTAGCATCTGTGATTCTCATGATACCCCAGCAAGACTCCACATGAGAAGGATACACCAATATTTCAAGTCTGGTTCCAGTGTCAATGTCCTTTATATTTTCAAATCCCAGTGCTGCAGTTTGTCAGAAGAGAAATCACTTGCTGGAGACTGCAAATTTCTCTAAATCTAGGTCATCTGAAGTAGTTAACTTCATTTGATCAGCAACCTGTGGGTTACAGATCCGAGCCGGCAGCATACCAAGCTAAAGATCCAAGCTCCAAGCTCCACCCTCTTACCTATACTACCCTGCAACCTCCTTCCAATCCTCAGATCTCGTTTGCCAAGCATGGGATTCCTCTAGCTCCAGGCGAGTTTAGTATTTTACAGTTTTATATATAAAACTTTGGGTACTTAGTTGTGTGTGTAGTATTTTTCTCTTTGGATAGATATTCATTTTTCTTATTACTTTACTCTATATCCCTCTTATCCTTCTTATCTCTATCACCAGTAGGCCCCTTTTCCTTCAGGTGTGCATGTGTGAGTGTGGGTATGGCTGATAGCCAAAAGCTTTTTCTTAGTGCACTGAGTGTGGCCATAAGCTGTCGCCAGCGGATGGTCACACTGTGCTCTTTGCTTGGGGGTGGCCCATCTTTCCTCAAGCTGCCAAATTTGTGCAGCCTTTAACCCCCGGGCTTTGAGAGACAGGAAGAATAAGCTGATTCTGGTGGGCCTTCTACCCACAGAATCGGCTGCTTCTTCCTCCTCTCCCTCTCTAGCGACAACTGCGGCTGCAGTTGCCCAACCATCTGGCCCTCCTCCCCTGGCTGGGACTCACCCTCCCACCTCATCCCTGGGAGATCGAGAGGCGAAAAAAGATAGGAAAGAGAGAAGGGAGAGAGAGAAAGGGACAGAGAGAAGCCACAAACGGTGGGCCGAATTGGACCCCTCTGCCCCTCCCGCCAGGGTTGTCCCTTCTCCATCGAGGACTTCCCAGCCTTCCTCCCCACGGCTCCATTCTCCATGCTTCTCTCTGGAGGAGGCCCGACCATCTTCGAGGTCGTCGCATTGGCCTTCCCGACCGGCTTCGGCGGCCTCGTCCAGATCTACTAAAAGCTTCTCTGAGGTAGATATGGACCGGATGATGCGTCGCTTTTGACAGACTGAGCTGCAGATGGGAGTGTTGCTGCCTTCCCCCCCCCCCTCCGGGGGGAGTTCAGTTCCACTGTTTGCCTCGATAGCTCCTTCAATCCACTACCGGGTTTCGGAGTCAGGGAGTCTGTGCCGATGGTTATCGCTACCTCGACACCGGCCATGCCCTTGAGCCTATCTGATCCCTTTTTGGATCCGAACTCTCTGAGCCGAGAGCCGGGCATCGGATTCGAGGGGGCGAGTGTGTCTTTGGCTCCGTTGAGGTCGGAGCACACCGTCCACTTGGATCCGAGCACTTCGGCTCCGACTCCAATCCCTTTGTCTGATCTGAGGGTGCCGGCCACCTGTCTTAGAGAGACTGGTTCCCCTTTGGCATTTTATGTTGTGGAGAGGATTCTCTCTAGAGGATCGAGACCCCCCTCCCTTTGTCCACAGGATCTGCCCCGTTCCCTCGCAGTTCGGTTTGCCCTCCATCATCCAGTCCCAGGGGCAGCCTGTGTCATTGACGCCCCAGCCAGTTCCCCTGGAGGAACACAAATCCGTTGGTAAGCCCCCCAAGGACAGTTCCCATGAGGAGATTCCTCACAAACACCTGTGCAAAAGGAGGCACTTGGACTCCCCTGAGTCCCTTAATGAGGATACAGATTTGGAGGAAGGGGAAAGTTCCCCCAAGTCACCCCCGACATCTCCTTCGGAGACATTATGGAAATGCTCTGCCAAAGGGGGTGGTCCGCCAAAAAGCCTTCCTCAGACGAGTCTGTATTCCTGGAGGCGTTTGACACAGGCCCATCTTACCTCTTGGGTGCCCCCCCAGCTGACCCTCTGGTAGACCTGATTACCACCAGGGCATGGAAGGAACCAGATACTGTAGAGCCTATCCCCAGGAGGCCTGACAAGAGTTTGAGCCCCCCTACAGACAAAGCTTCATGGAGCAAGGGTTCCCCTGTAGATGCCATGGTGGTGGAGGCGGCCACCAAAAAGGAACTAGCTCAGGACAGTTCCTCAGTCCATCCCCCCGACAAGGAGTCCTGGGCAATGGACTGTATTGGAAAGCGGATGTTTGCTTCAGCTACCTTCTCTATTAGGGAGCTGAATTACTTGACCTATGTTATCAGACTGCTGCGGGACCTGGTTAGAGAGTATGCAGAGTCTCCCCCATAGTCCATGTCGGCTGTGGATAAATGGACTTTCTCTGCTCATATGGCCACTCTCAAATCAGTGTCAAATACATCTATGCAGCTACTCGCCCACGCCACAGAAGGAGCCGCTAGAGCTAGCGGGTCCGGTATCGCCTTAAGGCATCATTCCTGGCTTAGGCTTTGCGATTTCTCGGAACCTTTCAATGCGTCCTTCGCGAATGCACCCATTGAGGGATCTACCCTGTTCGGGAAGACCATCCGCGAGACGCTGGTCCAGAGCAAGAAAGATGGGAAAATGCTGTCAGCCATTGGAATCCACTTCTCTACCCCTCAAAGGTCCTTCTCCAGGAACCAGCGAGGGCAGATGTTCCGAAAATCTCAGCAGGCCCGGAACGCTCATGACTCCTCTCTCCCAGAGGCAGAAGGGGTCCGAAGAACTTCGGGTCATGGGAATCCTTTTCTGACTGACCTGCGCAGCATCCCTGAGGGGTTGCCCGACTACTCCTCTCTGGAGGTAGTCGGGGGACGTTTCTTGAGGCACCTGGCTCAATGGGAGTCCATCATGACAGATCGCAGAGTGCTTCAGGTAATATACAGAGGCTGTTCAATCCCCTTCATAAATGAGCCCCCTTACTCAAGGCGCCTCCCAGATGTTCCACCCACTCAAAGGGAGGCCGTGGCTTTGGAAATAGAAAAGCTGTTAGAAAAATAGCCATCCAGCATGTGCCCCAGACCAGCCCGGATCAGGCATCTACTCAAGGTTCTTTCTGGTGCCAAAAAAGGACTGGGAACTTACGGCCGATTCTCGAATTGTCAACAGTGAACCTTTTTGTTGCCAAGGAGAAATTCCGGATGGTCACGCTCCAATCCATCCTGCCCCTCTTGCAGGAGGAGGACTGGATGTGCTCCATAGACCTCAAGGATGCGTACTACCATATTCTCATGGACAGACAGTCCAGGAGGTTTCTTGGTTTTCGGCTAGGGGCCAGTCATACCAGTTCAGGGTCCTACCCTTCGGTCTCACCACAGCCCCCAGGGTGTTCACCAAGGTAATGGCAGTTGTAGTGGCCCACCTGAGGCTCCAGGGCATACAGGTCTTCCCATACTTAGACGACAGGCTCCTCACCACCCCCACCAGGCATCTACTCTCTCTAGCCAGGGACTTCTTCCTCCATTTTTCATCCCAGTTGGGGATCACTGTAAATGTCAAGAAGTCATTCCTCCAGCCTGTTTAGGCTGTAGACTTTATAGGGGCCAGGATAGATTACCTTCAGGTCAAGGCTTTCCTAACGCCAGACAGACTTCACAGCATGACTCTATATGTGCTAGCTCTTCTTCAGTCTCCTGCTCCCCCAGCAGAGTTAGTCCTGAGAGCTTTGGGGTCCATGGCTAGGGTTACCACCTGTCCCACTTTGCGAGGGACAGTCCCTCTTTGGGAAGTTGTGTCCTGCAAAATATTGTGAGAAAATGGCAAATGTCCTGAAATTTTAGGACAAAAGTATTTCCTATATTGTATGTAATAGTTGCATAAAACAGTTATTCTGTATCTGAAACACCTACATGTTATACGAAACAGAATAAGGAACAAAAATGCTACAAGAATAAACTTTTATTCAGGCAAACAACTGAAGTTCTGTCCTTTGTACTGGCCATGGGTATGTTTTGCCCTGCAAAATCTGATGTTTGTAGCACAAATGTCCCACTTTGGCCATTTGGAAAGGTGGCAACCCTATCCATGGCGGCAGCGATCAATTTGATCCCTTACGCTCTCCTGCACATGGGTTTTACAGTGGACTTTAAGTCCAGTGGTCCATTCTACATCCGATAAACTTGCCGATTCCCCCCTCAGCAGGAACTCCCTCATGTGGTGGCTGCAGTCCCGAGACCTTCGAGAAGGACTACCTTTTGTTATGCCCCTATCCCAAGCCACAGTGACCACAGACTACTCCTGCTTAGGGTGGGGGGCATTGTGGGGGCAGGACTGTCCAAGGCACATGGACTCAGAGACCGTTCGGCATATAAATGTACTGGAGATGAGAGCGGTCCTTTCAGCGTTGCAGGCCCTTCATGCCTTTCTTCCTCCGGGGACTGTTACGATCCAGTCAGACAATATGTCATTGGTCTGGTGTATCAACAAACGAGGGGAACCAGGTCCCACCCTCTTCGCCGAGAGGCCATGAGAGTTTGGAAATGGGCGATCTCCACCAACCGCTTCCTATTAGCAACGCACATTCCGGATCGGTCCAAAATTCTGGCGGACAAATTGAGCAGAACTATTCTCTCCCCTTACGAGTGATCTCTGAACTCTTCCATAGCAGAACAGATCTTCCTCAAGTGGGGTCAGCCTTGCTGCGATTTCTTCGCATCGCCTTCCAGTGCAAAGTGCAGCAAGTTTTTCACTCTTAATTCCTCCTTTAGGGGAAGCCCCCAGAGATGCTCTAGTCCATGCTTGGCTGCCCGGTCTTCTTTATGCGTATCCACCACTTCCGCTGATGACAGCATTTTTTGCAGAAAAGCTAGTCAGTTGGGGAGCAAGATTATCCTCATAGCCCCATTCCGGCCTCGTCAAGTCTGGTTCCCCTGCCTACGGACTCATCTCATAGCTCCTCTCTGGATCTTGGATCCCATTCCGGATCTGATCTCTCACCCCTTGGGAATGACCCCTCTGAATCCAGACGAGCTCAAGCTCTCAGCTTGGCTGATCCAGTTCCCTTAATTGCCATTACTCCCAGTGTCTCTTCCCTAGTCAAGTCCATTCTCGTGGCGGCACATAAACCCTCTACCAGGAAGATTTACAATAGTGTCATTATCTCATTCTAACCAGTACAGGGAGAACATTTGAGAAGGCCAATCAGCTTAGTTTCTGCTACTACTTTTTCTCTTTCCACTACAAAAAAAAAAAATTCTAAGCTTGTTTCCTGCCTTTCCTGTGGGTAGTCTAGCCTGGATATAGATTTGCTGTGTCCAGGACTATTTGTAGGCTTCTAGGCCCCCAAGCCTTTCTGTGCTGGAGGGAAGCCTTCTAGCTTAATTTTGTTTTAGAACTAGCCAGTTTTTTGTTTCAGCAGTTAAGAACTTATTGTAAGCACTAAATAAGCTACAAATTACTACAGCACTCAACTTTTCTCAATGTCTAGAGGAAAACAGTTTCTAGTACTTAACAAATAAGCACCTATTCAGGCATGTCTAAGGGTCAGCTCCTGGTGTTTTCTCCTGTCTACCTGATGAATCTGGGCATCTTGGGGCGATGCAGTAATTGCCTCATGTACACAGACAACCCTCTCCTCCTACCACCCAACACTACAACCTGTGAGAGATGCACTTATATAGCCAAACTGGAAGCAAAGCTCTCTTCACCCAAGACTGAACTAGACCGTCAAGAGGAGAAGGTAAACACTTGCACCACACCACACTCCGTACATAGTCCCTCAAAACCTACACCACCAAAACACACACACAGAAAAACAAAACACACACCTACATTCGCGGACGCTCTCAGTAAAAACCTGCCCAAGCAACAGGGACCTCCAAAGCAGAAACAAAAGCAACCTCCACCCCCCATCACAGCCCAAATGACACAGCCCACAAACTTAGTGTGCCACTCAACCACAGCCCATAAGGCGTAACAACGTACCCAACACTCTAGTCATAGGTGACTCTATAGTCAGGCACACTGATATTCCACTCACCAGGCTAAACAAGGAGAAAGTTACTGTCAGCTTCCTGTCGGGTGCCAGGATCCGCCACATAACGCATGCACTCAGGTCACTCCACAACAAGTACAAATATGACTCTGTCATTGTCCATGTTGGTGTGAATGACCTGAGACATACCTCCTTGGACTACATGAAAAGGGACATGGAGGAGCTGTCCGATCTTGTAGCCCAGGCAGGTATGACCCTATCCCTGAGTAGCATCCTGCCATCACCCAGAATTATACCACAGTACAAGGACAAAATGATTGACTTCAACAATTGGCTAAGCTTCTGGTGTCATTCTAAGGGGATCCAGTATCTGTCTGCCTGGGATAACATGATCGACAAGCCACGATGCTTTGCCAGAGATGGCCTGCACCTGTCGTCCCTGGGATTCTGGATACTGGCTAAGGCTCTAGCCACCCCTATAGTGCCTTTTTTAGGCAAGGTTCAAATGACAAATTCACCACCCTAACCGGTACAGGCAAGAAGAATCTGATGGTATTGCTACTCAATGCTAGAAGTCTAAACCTCAAAATGCACTCTCTCGAGGCACTCCTTAAAATGGAAAACATCAACATCTCTGCAGTGACAGAGACCTGGTTCAAGGCTCCAGAGAGTACCCCTGCATTACCAGGCTATAATTCATACCACACCTTTCGGCCACCTAACCTGGACCGAAACACTAAAGGCGGAGGTGTGTCCATATTCATTAAGGATATCCACACCTCCAGGCTAGTTGCTCAGCATAATGCATCTGAAATTATCCAAGTGCAACTAACTCTGGGCCAGACCACAATCCAAATTGTAGCTTGCTACAGATCCTCCATGCCCCAGGATTCCCACTCCTCATTTCTTAATACACTGGAAAATATTAGAGTACAACCTAACACCCTAATAATGGGCAATTTCAACTACCCTGCCATTAACTGGGAAAACTACACATGTACCAACTCTTGTGCTCAACGTTTTCTGAAATTCATAAATTCCAATGCCTTGGATCAACTTATCCACACCCCCACCAGGGGCAGCAGTATCCTAGACCTGGTCATTGCCAGCATGGGCAACCGGTGTTCCACACCAGAGGTCAATTCCTCATTTGTCAGATCTGACCACAAGCTAATCACCCTAGACATCCACATCCCTCCCCCATTAGGGAAACCACAGTAAAAAATTTCTCCAAAGCCAACTTCACGCTTCTTAAGACAGAAGTGGCAAACTTCACAACACCCATGCTGACGGACAATAGAGGTATGACTGCTGAATCCTACACAAATGCACTTTATAAGCACTTACACGAGTGCATGGATCATGCAATCCCTAACAGAACCAAGATGCTATCCTCCAAAAAAAGGAAGCCAATCTGGTGGTCCCCTGCCATAAACTCTACAACAGAAGAAAGAAACTGTTTCCAAAAAAGAGTAAAATCCCATGATTGGAGGAACTCCCTGGTCAGCCTCAGTAAGAAGCTGAGATCCCTCATAAAATCCTCCAAAGCTAGTTATGAAAACAAAATCGCCACTGACTCTAAAGACAACCAGAAAGCATTCTATAGTTATGTCAAGAATCTCAATGGCAACACTCAGATCTGCTCTGAGTTACAGCACAATGGCATTAAATATAGAGAACCAACTGATATTGCCAACATCCTGGCAGATAGGTTCAATGCTAACTTTACCCCTCTGTCATCTCCTAAAGGGCCCATCTCTATACCAGAAGAATGCAAAGTTCATGTAATCACGGCTGCACAGGTAAAAAAAACACTATCCGAAGCCAAGAACACAGCATCCATGGGACCTGACGACATCCCAGGCTGTATTCTACATGAACTACAGAACGAACTGGCACCCCACCTAAGTACCATGTTCAGTCATAGCCTCACCTCAGGCTATGTGCCCACTGAATGGCACACAGCAACAGTTATCCCACTCCACAAAGGGGAAGCCACCACAGACCCCGGAAACTACTGCCCCATTAGCCTAACGAGCCTGGTCTGCAAGGCTATGGAGTGTATCATCATGGAACATATAAACAATGACATTAGTAATCTCCAAACTCAGGACCCCACCCAGTTCGGGTTTGTAAAAGGCAGATCATGTCTCCTAAACCTGATAGACTTCTTTGAAGCAGTCACCAAAGCCGTAGATGAGGGTAAGGTGGTTCACACAGCCTATCTAGATCTTGCCAAGGCTTTCGACACCATCCCCCACTCTGGAATTATAGATGAACTCACTAAACTAGGTATAAATCCCTATGTCACAAGATGGGTTGTCAACTGCCTCACTGACAGAACCCACTCTGTGAAAGTAGCAGACTCCAAATCCAACTTCAGACCAGTGACAAGTGGAGTACCTCAGGGTTCAGTCCTGGGTCCTCTCCTGTTTTGTATCTACTTCTCTGAAGTACAGGCCAACACAGAAGGTCCTTGGCTAATGAAGTTCACAGATGACTGCAAACTAAGACATGCTCCACTTAAAGAAATCCCTATGAGCTACACGCTCTAGGGACCTAAGCCTCGTCACCACAATAAACAGAACATGCTGGAGGGATAGATTTCTGTCCCAGAGACTTTCCATACTCTGGAACAAACTATCTATCTATATCAAACAAAGCTCCTCATTAGCATTCTTCAAGAAAAATCTTGATGCTTGGATGGGAGATAGGAAATTCACCCCGGGGATCACTTCTGTGGCTCTGCTAGACAGTGGCACAGGAAAATAATTTTCTTGGGTGGCGAAAGCCAAGGTACATTTGGCTAGGCTTATATAGGCTCTAGGACCAATAGCCTAGTACCTACCTATGAACCTATAAATGGAAACGTTTTTCCATTTGGGCTTCACATAAGAACTTGGATCCTTTTACTGCTCCTATTCCAGCAGTTCTAGAATTCTTCTCATATTTTTTCAGCAGGGGGCCAGTTCATCTACTATAAAGGTTCAGCTGGCTGCTATTTCCCATTTTCATATTGGGGACAACTTTGGTTCTGTTGCTGCTACCAGAATTTGTAAGGCCTTTGTAAAAGGTACTTTTCTTTTGAGACTTCCTATCAGAAATTCATCCCCACCGTGGGACCTCACCTTAGTTCTTCAGGCGTTAGTATCTCCTCCATTTGAACCTGCAGTTTCCATTGATCTGAAGTTCTTGTTGTGGAAGACGGCCTTTTTGGTAGCCATTACCTCAGCCAGGAGTGTGTCGGAGCTTCAGGCTCTTTCTATCAAATCTCCATACCTTATATTTCACAAGGACAGGGTAGCTCTCAGGACTAATCCCTCTTTTCTTCCGAAAGTGGCTTCCGAGACTAACATTAATCAATCCATTATTTGCCATTTTTTTCCCCAATTACCAGAACAAGGGGGAGTATAAACTTCATTTACTGGATGTTCACAGACTGTTACGTTTTTATTTACACAGGACGGCTGTCTTTTGGAAATCTGACCAACTTTTTGTCTCCTTTGCAAAACCCTTTCTAGGGAAACCGATTTCTAAAGTAACTCTCACCAGATTGATTTCGAGTTGTATTCTCTTAGCATATAGAGAATCTGGCTTGCCAGAACCAGTGGGAGTTCATGCTCATTCTACGCGTTTTATGGCAACGTCTGCTGCATTCTGGTCTAGTTTCCCTGGATGACATTTGTTCAGCGGCTACCTGGGCATCCTCTCACACCTTTATTTCTCATTATAAGCTAGATTTGGTGTCTAGAGGAAGGGCTGCTTTTGGCTCTGCAGTGCTCCGGAATATTCTTCCTTGAGGACCTCCCAAGATTTTGGGTAGCTGGGGAGTTTGTCCCACAGGTTGCTGATCAAATGAAGTTAACTACTTCAGACAAAGAAGTTATGTACTCACCATAACGTTCCATCTGAGTAGGTAACTTCATTCGTCAGCAACCGTCCCTCCCTCCTTCCCCCTAACCTGAATAGTTATTTAGCTGAACTCAAGGTTTGGATGCTCTAGTTTTGTTGGTCTCGGAGTCAGGTTTTCTCAGGTTGTTTTTGTTTGTGCAGGTGGCAAATGCAAT